>NW_007059715.1:252596-320899 GCF_000164805.1 Carlito syrichta
TCACCTCAGCCTCCCAAAGGCGCGGGATTACAGGCTGAGCCACCGAGCCCGGCATATTTGTCTTTTTGATTATAGCCGTTCTGTTGAGTGTCAGTTGGTTTTAATTTGCCTTTCCATGGTGGCTAATGATATTGAGCATCTTTTCATATACTTATTGGCATATGATATGTTCTTATATTTAATACAAACTTATTGTTGCCTGCCTTTCCTAATATTTGTTGACATCTACCATAGATGCATTTCTCATTAATTAGGTGTTTTGTGTCCATTTTATTTGTATGTCTGAACTTCTCCACCAAGAAGTTCATATTAGGAGCTCATGTATTCCTGTCAAAATGGACATTTTAGCCACTATGAGAAATGTGGCCTGATAGAGCCTTTCTGAGCCACTGTATACAGTGATTTAAAGTTCATGTTTTATTTTTCTTGCAGTATTTCACTGGCCTTGAATGTGGACATAAGTTTTGTATGCAGTGCTGGAGTGAATATTTAACTACCAAAATAATGGAGGAAGGAATGGGACAGGTAACGATGCCAGTTTCTTTTTCAGTTTTTGTTGAATTTTTATAGTGTTTAGAACCTTGCACCCCTAAAAACAGGTGAAGCCTTTTGGATTGTGACTCTCACGGGGAACATTTTTCTACATTAAAATAACTAAAAGATAACTGACTTTTTTTTCTAAAGCAATGTGGCATTCTAGTTAAAGAGCCAGTCCAGGTAATGTTTTCTCAGCAAGAATTAGTTAGTACTGGTATATATCAGGCTAAACTTGTTGAGTAATTTCGTCAGATACCTTTCTTTTGCCTTTCAAGTTTTGTATTGAAAAACCATTTACTCACATCAGCACTTCTAGTTAGTTTATGGTGATAAGCACACATTTCCTTTAAATAGAAAGGGAAGGATTGAATTTCTGTAAACATTAACCTATCCCTAGAACCTAGCAAAGTGCCTGGCAATGGTAAGCATTCATTAAATATTTGTTGAATGAAGACAGTTTAAATTTCAATCTTTTTCAGACTATTTCGTGTCCTGCTCATGGTTGTGATATCTTAGTGGATGACAACACAGTTATGTAAGTATGTCTGATAGATTCTGCATGTTGAATATTGGTTAGTTGGTTAACCAAATGAACTTTTAGCACCTCAGAGGAGGTGAAACTTTTACATCTGAAGAGATGTTGCAATCTGCATTCCTTTGTAATACATTTGTAACTTGGTTAAATACCTAGTCACTATTTCTACAAATTTAGGAATATATAATAGCTAAATTTTGGTAAACTTTGGAATTGGAGAATAGGATAAGTCAGTGTGTCATTTGAGGTCCTCTAGGAAGCAGTTGCCAGGTTAGAATTTAAAGAGAAAGAGACTTATCGTGGGATAGCATCTGTGCAGGAAAAAGTATAGTAGAAGACGCAGACAGACATCGATGCAGGTCTGACACTTGTTATAGGAGAGGAAGAAGCTAAGAGAGGATTCAAGAGGAGGAGCCTCACCATGATGCAGCTACAAGAGTCTCTGGCAATCCTGTGAGGAACTCCAGTACATAGATTGTCCATGGAGGAGCATCTCAATAAGTAGAAAGGGCCCAGTCCATGTACCCTTACAGTGCTTAGTCATTGACTGGGACTAGCCAGGGAGATCATGTCTTTGCTGGAACACTGCTGCCAATCCCAAAGGCACTGCAGCTGGTGACTTTTCACCTAATAGCTCTCCTTGTGAAAGGTTCTCTTTTCAAGGAAGAAACTCGAAGAAGGAAGTTTTTGAGCCTGAGTTTGATTCCTGGGTCAGGGCTGTTTTTATAACCTCAGGTTGCCCAATTAACTTCACTCCAGGAGGATAAACAGATTGAGGATCTGAATGATCCACAAACATATTATATAATTAGTCATGGATAATTGCCTGTACAGAAGTATGTCTGTATTTAAGCACTGGGATTTTTATTATTCTTTAATTTTTTTTTGAGTTGGAGTCTCACTCTGTCGCCCAGATTGGAGTGCAGTGGCCTTGACCTGCTGGGCTCCGGCAATCCTTCCGCCTCAGCCTTCCAAGCTGGAACTACAGGCGCACTACCACGCCCAGCTAATTTTTTGATTTGTTGTAGAGATGAGGTCTCGCCGAGTTGCCCAGGCAGGTCTCGAACCCGCGGGCTCAGGCAATCCACTCACCTCAGCTTCCCAAGGCGCAGGATTACAGGCTGAGCCACCGAGCCTGACTTTCTTTTAATTTTAAAGATGGGGGGGTACAATTTAGGGTTAGGTACATAAGTGGGTCATCATACAGGTAAAGTTTGGGTACCCATGTCCAACATAAGCCATCATCTTATAGTACCACCATTCTTATAGTTGTCTTTACCTTGTCCCCTAATGCTTTCTGATTCCTTGTATTCTTTGATCAGTACATCAATTTCATCAGTGTAGATCCATCAGTATATTTCATCAGTACAGATCACTATATCCCTTTATCCATTTGACAAACATTTACTGGGCGCCTACTTACTAACACATGCACAGGAGAACAAAAAATTAAGATACAGTGCCTTCTCCCAAGAGGTTCACAGTAATAAATAACTGCAATGCAAGTGTTTAAATTTTGTATATAAAAGTATGTTTAAAGTACTGTTAGAAAGAAGCAAATTATTCCACCTAAGGAATTTAGAGACACTTTTCTTAGGGTATAAAATAATAGGAATAAAAACTGAAGTTGAGAGTGGCGGGTGTAATATTGGTTAAAGAAAGAATGTTAATATTTTAAAAATAGATCATGAACTTCTTTATTAAGTATTCCATGGTGACTAGAGCGCAGAGTCAGTGGTTATTGGAGATGAGAATGAAAAGACTTTTAACAGTTTATAATGAGTTTTGTCGTAGAGGTTGTTAAGGCTCTGATAATGAGACTTGTATTTTATAACTACAACTTTGGTGTGTAATGGAGGTTTGTTTAGAGTTGGGAGGCATTTGGGCTGTCAGACTTGGCTATTATAGTCTAGGTTAAAAAAGATAAGTGGCGGTTGAAATTCTAATGGGATGCCCAAAGAAATAACAGAATTTAGAGATATGTTTGTTGTAAGTCTGAAAAAAACAGCAGTATGAATCTGCAATTTTTAATTGGATCCATTAGGTAGAAGCTAGTAACCTCCTAGTTTGGATGGAATTTAGTAACAATTGAAGTAATGGAAGAGGAAGCCATCACTCATGGAAAGAATGTAGAGTGAGAAAAGAGTGTTGTCTTAGAGACTAACATTTAAGCAGAAGTTAGAAGAAGCGGGGGAATCAGCAAAAAATATTAGATGATTCTTTAAGAGAATAATATAGGAACCAAGGGAGTAGAAAATGTCAGCAAGGGGTCACTAATGGTATCATGTCCTGCAGGAAGATAAAAGAAAACAGCACTGAAGAGACCATTAGATTTCCCCATCATAAAATCAACTTTACTAGAATGGTGAAAGTGAAAGTCAGATTGTGATGAGTTCAGGCATTAATGGAAAATGGAGACTACTGTGGTAGTTTAGGAAAAGGAAAGTTCTTGATTATGCCCTGCTCCCCCAGTGGATTGCTGTTGACTGTGTCATCTCACATACTTAGAGCATCCTTGGAAATCAAAGAAACTGATGTGAGTTGGGCACACACATGTGTTAATGTCCATTAGGTTTAACAACTTCTACAATTTACTCAGGTCTTCTTAGGATTTTGTCCTAAACATTTTTTAAATCGTTTAAAGTGAAGCCATGAGTTTTCTGGAAGTACTTTAGGAGCTCTGTTGGGGTCCTTCCTTGGGATCAACCAGAGAAAATTTTTATTTTCATATCTGTCTTAAATAATGGATTTCTGAATAAGGTTTTATTTGGGGGGAAACTACATGGGAAGTGAAGTATTTCCATCACATAAAACAGATGTGATTAATTTTCTTGATATCATAGGACTATTACAAATCAGCAGGAAGATAATTCTCTATAAAGGACTTGAACAAGCAGTTCATAGTGAAAGAAATTTAAATGACCATAAAGTTAAGCTATCATGCCCAGTTAAATACATGTATATCCAAATTAGGTACTCTAATTATTTTTGGCATTCAGATTGGTAAGGATTAAAGAATTTGGTGTAATGTCTAATGTGAGTGAGACTATAGTAAAGTAGGAATATAAACGGTTATGAGCTTTTGGGATTACAGTTATAAGCTTTTTGACAGTTTATAAACATTTGTGTTCTTTGGCCTAACATTCAATAATTTCAGCACTATCTTCATAGTGCTAACCACTAACTCACTGTCTTTTCTCTTTTCCAAGGCTTGCTATAATTCAGGGTGATTTCAGTGCCCATGTGTATAGTACAAAGTATAGTGCCCAGACCAGCAACATCAGCACCAACTAGGAACTTGTTAAAAATGCACATTCTCAGGCCCTACCCCAGACTCACTGAATCAGACACTTTGAAGAGAGAGCCCAGCAATCTGAACAATATTGGATATATTTTCAAGGCAGATTCCGGTTAAATATGTGACTAAGGAAAGAGAAGAGTCAAGAATGACTACAAGATTATTTTGACCTTTGATCATGATTCAGTATTTTATTTGTTTTATTTTTGAGTCAGAGTCTCTTGCCTAGACTAGAGTGCAGTGGCACACTCAACAGCTACTGCAGCCTTGACCTGCGGGCTCAGGCAGTCCTTCTGCCTCAGCCTTCCAAGTAGGAGACTACAGACGTGCACCACCATGCCCAGCTAATTTTTAAAAAATGTATTGTAGAGATGAGATCTCGCCAAGTTGCCCAGGCTGGTCTCGAACTTGAACCCCTGGTCTCAGGCAGTCTTCTCACCTCCAAAAGTGCTGGGATTACAGGCACGAGCCACTGTGCCTGGCCCATAACTGTTATAATTTTATAATGAAATATTTAAGCAAAGCTTTATTTAAAGGTTTTTTGTTTTTTGGGGGTTTTTTTGGAATGGGAGTCTTACTCTGTCTACCTGGAGTGCAGGTGGCATACTCACAGCCACCACAGCCTTAACTTGCTGGGCTTAGACGATCCTTCTGCCTTTCAGGTAGCTGGAACTACAGATGCATGCCGCCACATCCAGCTAGTTTTGTGTGATTTATTGTAGAGACGAGGTCTCACCAAGTTGCCCAGGCTTATCTCAAACCTGTGGGCTCAGGCAATCCTCTCGCCTCGGCCTTCCAAAGTGCTAGGATTATAGGCTGAGCCACTGTGCCTGGCCTATTTGAAGGCTTTAATCATATCATAATTCTGTAGCCCAAATGCCCAATAGTAGGGGAAAATGGAATGTAATACAACCATTAAAATGGTTTCTAAATTATTTTAATGGTTCCGGAAAATGCCTGTAATAGTAAAGAGGGTGCCCCCCCAAAAGTATACACAATTTAAGAAATAAAACTGTATTGAAATTGTAATACTGAATATATACCGATAACAAAAGATGAATACACATCATGTTTGACCTACAAAATTACGAGAGATGTTTAAAATGGTTACCATCAGTATCCAGATACTTCTGATTACAGCGAGCTACTATAGGACTTGTTGCTGTGCAAGGCCTCTCAGATCTTCCCTTGTGCCATAACACACAGGACCAGACATATTAAACTTACCATGAATGTGTGCAGCTGTTAGGCGTGTTAGAGGTTGTATTGCATACTCACATCTCTATTGTATTTCCATAAGGTTCTCTAATCTCAAATACCACTTCAGAATGGTCTTCCGCTCTTTGAACAACAACCATGCTTCTGCCTTTTTTTTTTTTTTTTTAACTGTCCTGACTGTCACAGATACATAACATCTCTTAAAATGTGTATACATGTTTTTGACACCCCAGGAAAAAATAACTAAGACCCCAGTTATATTAGGAAAAAATAACTAAGACACGAAATTATATATATTAAGTTCTCTATGTAAAATTATCGTATATTTAATAAAAAATCCAGATTCATAAGTTTTGAGTGGTTATTCCTCCTAAGTGATAAGTGATTTTTATGTCCTTCAGTCTTTCTGTTATCTGTACATCAGGAAAAAAATATTTTTATCATTAGTTCTAAATTGAAGTATAATATTGTTGATTTACTCAGGTATAATTTAGCAGTTGGCACTAATTAAAAAAAAAAAACTGGCCAGGTACAGTAACCCATGCCTGTAATCCCAGCACTTTGGGTGACCGAGTCTGGAGGATCACTTGAAGCCAGGAGTTTGAGACCAGCCTAGGCAACATAGTGAGGCCTCTCAGTCTCTTTAAAAAAAATTAAGAAAATTAACCAGGTGTGGAGGTGTGCGTCCTTAGTCCCAGCTACTCGGGAAGCTGATGTGGAAGGATCACCTGAGCTCAGGGGGTTGAGGCTGTGATGAACCATGATTGTGCCACTGCACTTCTGCCTGGGTGACAGAGTGAGACTCTGACATAAAATAAAAACCAAAAAAAACTTGTGTTTAAAGTTACTTGGTTTCAAATGACAACTCTCCAGTTATTTTTTTAAATGGGCTATTAGCCAGGTGAGTGGCTCACGCCTTGTAATCCCAGCACTTTGGGAGGTGGAGGCGAGATAATTACCTGAGCTCTGTGGTTGAAGACCACCCTGAGCAACGTGACAACACCTTGTCTGTACAATAAATCAAAAAATTAGCCGGGTCTGGTGGCATATATGCCTATGGTTTCAGCTAGTTGGAAGACTGAGACAGAAGGATCACCTGAGCCCATGAGATCGAGACTGCGGTGGCTGTGCATGAGCATGCCACTGCACTCCAACCTGGGGGACAGAGTGAGACTCCACCTCAAAATAAATAAACTAATTAAATAAAAAAATTTGCTGTTATCCCTAAACTCAAGGATGACTTAATGTATGTGACACATGTATAATATGCATTCAATAGGAGTCATTTTGTTTAGAGAACTGCCTTCCACTAGGAGAGTTGGCAGAATTTTTTGTTTGTTTGTTTTGAGCCAGAGTCTCACTCTGTCACCCAGGCTGGATTGTAGTGGCATCCTCTCAACCACCACAGCTTTGACCTGCTGGGCTCAGGCGATCCTTTCTCCTCAGCCTTCCAAGTAGCTGGAACTACAAGCACATGCCACCACGCCTGGCTAATTTTTTTATTTATTGTAGAGATGAGGTCTCGCCAAGTCACCAAGGTTGGTCTTGAACCCATGGGCTCAGGCATGCCTGGCTAATTGTTTGTCTTATTGTAGAGATGAGGTCTCACCAAGTCGCCTAGGCTGGTCTCGAACCCGTGGGCTCAGGCAATCCTCTCCCAAAGTGCTGGAATTACAGGCGTGAGCCACCGTGCCCAGCCATAACTATTTTCAACTTAAGTGATGACAGCAAGTCTTTGTTAAGAGAATTATTAATGACCAAAATGACTCTTGCTGCCTTCTTGAGAATGTCTTTTCTCAAGGACAGAAGATCACTTTCTTTGACTTCCTTATCGTCAGATAAACTAAGATAAGAACTATGGCCTAATAACTGTGACTGACCTTTCCTCTCACCATTCCTGGTGGGCTCTGCCAGGTTTAGACAGATTTATTTCATATTAGAGAAGGTAATACGCTTGTTTGGGAATCAGGTCAGCTGATTTTGGGTCTGATGCTTTCCTTTTTTTTTTTTTTTTTAAAGTTGATATTAAATCTAAAACTCACCATTTAAATTACAGTCATCCCTGGTTATATGATGTGGGAGATTGGTTCCAGGATCACCATTCCGTACTCCATGCATACCAAAACCTGTGCATGCTTAGGTCCCAAAGTCAGCCCTGTGGAACCTGTGTATACAAAATTGGCCATCCATATATATGTTTCATGTCCCAGGAATACTGTATGGGGGGACCAGAAAAAACTAGAATTATCTTTTGGAGTACAGGCCCCTTGTAGTACAGGCTGGCCCTGCTAGGTAGATGTTCTAGTAACAGATGTTGTGAGAGACTGCATTCAGCATCAGTGAATTTTTTTGGAGATTCTTTCAATGTGTTTGTCCATTTCATGATGGGTGGTTTATGAGCGCACTTACCCACACTGCTCAGAGGGTTCAACATTTTTTGACCAAAACCAGCATGATCCCCGTGCCCCACCTTCCCTATTCAATAGATCTTGTCCTGGGTGACTTTTTTGTTTCACTGGATGAAGTAAGTCCTCAAAAATGTTTTGCCGATGTGGAAGAGGTTAACAAAGAATGGTAGAAGCACTAAAAGGCATCCAAATTGACGAATTCAAAAACATGTTTTGAGTGATGTAAAAAGTGTCTTGATAGGTGTATTGTATCAAACAGAGTACTGTGAAGGTGACTGAAGTTTAAACATGTAAGAATTAATACAATTTAAAAAAATTAATTCTGGGTTTTTTTGTTCCCTTTGTATTTTCAATTCATTTTTGGTTTAATAACATCTGTGTATAAGTGGAAGTATACAATCCAGTTGCTTTTAGTACATGGGTAAAGTGCAACCATTACCTAATTCCGGAGTATTTTCATTATCCCATATTGATTAAGCAGTCACTCCCCATATCCTTACTTCCCTAGATGCTAGCCAACCACTCATTTACTTTCTGTCTCTATGGATTAGCATAGTCTGTACATTTCCATATGAATGGAATCTTGTAATGTAGCCTTTGGTGACTGTCTTCTTTTACTTAGCCTAATGTTTTAAAGGGTTATCCATGTTGTAACATGAATCAGCACTTTGTTCCTTTTTTTTTTTTTTTTTTAATTTTATGTTTTGAGTTGGACTCTCACTTCGTCTCTCAGGCTGGAGTGCAGTGGCATGTTCATGGCCACCCCAGCGTCAACCTGCTAGGCTCAGGCAATCCTCCCAAGTAGCCGGAACTATGGGTGCGCGTTACTACCCCCAGCTAATTTTTGATTTATTGTGGAAATGAGATCTCGCCAAGTTGCCCAGGCTGTTCTCAAACCCAGGCTGGGCTCAGGCAATCCCCTCACCTCGGCCTCCCAAAGTGCTTCACGCCTGCCTGTTCCTTTTTTTTGCTGAATACTTCATTTTATGCATGTTTCTACTTTTTGTGGAAACGTGTATGATACCTATGAACAGTTGTACAGAAGTTTTTTATTGAACACCTGTTTTTATTTCTCTTGAGTATATACCTTGGAAGGGAATTGGTGGATCATATGGTGATGCTATTAACTTTTTGAAGAAATTCCAAATGCACTAATTATTTTAGACCAATTTTAATTCAACCTCAGTGAAATATGGAGGTTTACTAATTTAAAAAATATTGAACACTTTCTACAGGCCACATATGTACTGGACCCAGGAGATCCTTTTGTAGAGCTAGGGAGCAGGATTATACACATAGCTGTCTAATTAAAATTATGATACATCCTATAAAAGAGATGTTTAAGGTGCCATGAAAACTGACAGGGGATCTACATCTAGACTGGTGTGGATACTCTGGAAAGACTGATTTGAATGAGTAATGTATCTTTTAACTCAGTAAAGTAATATAATAATAGCATCTAATATTTATTGAGTGCTTACTATTTGCCAGACACTGTTTTAGTCTCACCATTCTTTATTTCTGCCATGTATTTTACAAATTAATAGCCTGAGGCTTGGAAAGGTCAAAGAACTTGCCTTCTATTCCTATCTGGTGAGTTGTGAAGCCAGTATTCCAGCCTAGGTTGTCCCATCTCGGAGCCCCCCATCATGATATTCTACTTTGCTTTCCTTTCCAAGGGAGGTAGCCTCAAGCAAAGGCTCTGAGGAAGAGCAGTGATTGCGATTTGTGAGGAAATACAAGAATATAGATGTGACAGGAGTACACTGCCAGTAGCACAGGACAGAATGACATCTTGTGGAAGGAGAGAGAGAGGATATGAAACTCAAGAGTTAGATGAGGCTGGTTTGTACAAACTGTCTTGTTCATTTTAAAGACTTTAATAGGGTTGGACTATGTACATGTTTGATATAGTTCTTCCTGGTTTTGTTAGTGGTTATTTGCTCCCCCAACACAGTTTTCTTATAACACACTCAAAAGGATGTTTACCATAAAACTAATGTAACTTAAGCTTCAAGTTTCCTTACTATCAAGGGCTTCTGTGAGTTCTAGAAATTACAGTGAATTGTAGTGTGTTGAATGAAAGCCTGGATGCAGTCATTAAGGCCTTCAAAATTATATATGTTTTAGGTATCACAAAATCTGGATTTTTTTTTAACATTTCTGTCAACAACGTCTGTCTCATTTCATACACTGATTTAGGTGGGGGTCTAAAGGAAGGTGGCTGAGAATTGCTGTCGTAAGACATGATATCAGAGTCAGAATACTGAATGGGTCTGAGCTTGACACTAGTTGGGAAGTTGTTAGACTGTAATAAAAACCAGGTAAAAACAGGATATTTTAAGAAATGTGGAAGAAGTATCAAACAAAACCATAGGAACTTTGACATTATTTGATTAGTACAGTTACGTTTGTAGATAGCCTATGCGTTTCAGTATTTTCAACTTAGGATTTAAATGTGCTATGTAGCATACACAGTTTATCACATCGTATTTTATAAATCTGGAAAGTATACTCTTGGCTGAAAACTTCCTAATGTATTTTTTTCTTGGTTTCAGGCGCCTGATCACAGATTCAAAAGTTAAATTAAAGTATCAGCATTTAATAACAAATAGCTTTGTAGAGGTAAGTGACTTACACTTTTTTTCTTTTAAAAGGAATGTTATTATTAGAAATGTTGTTTTTTTAACATAGTATATTGACAGTAAGAAACATCTTGGCCAGGATTGATGGCTCAGCCTGTAATCCCAGCACTTTGGGTGGCCAAAGCAAGTGGATTGCCTGAGCCCGCGGGTTTGAGACCAGCCCAGGCAACTTGGCGAGACCTCATCTCTACAATAAATAAAAAATTAGCTGGGTGTGGTAGCACATGCCTGTAGTTCCAGCTACTTGGACGGCTGAGGCGGAAGGATTGCCAGAGCCTAGCAGGTCGACGCTGGGGTGGCCATGAGCGTGCCTCTGCACTCCAGCCTGGGCGATGGAGTGGGACTCCAACTCAAAAAGAAAGAAAGTTAGAAAGAAAGAAAGAAACAGCTTTACCATATTTATGAAGCATACAAAACACATTTATTCTCAAAGGAATGTGACAAATCAACATGTCTCTCTCTATAGATCTTGAATAAGGTTGTTGTTACAGTTCCTTACTCCTCTTCATCTATAGATGTTGAATAAGGTTGTTGTTACAGTTCTTTACTCCTCTTTATCCCTAGCAGAGAATTGTAGTTGATTAGTAATCATGTAATGTTTAATCAGTTTGGAATTCTAACCCTGCTATTTCTCGCTTGTTTTAGGTTTCATTACCAGTAACTCTTGTTAATAAAGAATGCTATAGTTTATTGGAACATGCTGATGCCCATTTGTTCTATGACTGCTTTTGTGCTACAGTGGCAGAGTTGAGTAGTTGCTACAGAGACTGTTATGGCCCACAAAACTAAAAATCTTTACTGGCTCTTTACAGAGGAATTTGCCAGTACTCGTATGAGAGCATCAGTGTTACTTGGTATTTTAATTCTGAAAAATATTTCTGTTACAGATTAAACTGGAAAACAGCATATTTTAGAAATATGATATTTTTAAAAATTTTTAAATTTTGGTGCAAAGTGTTACTTGAGCCATGTTTTGTTTCATGATAAAAATTCCTTAAAAGTTATATTTCCTTTTGAGGAACTAAAATGCAGTCTTTGCCTATGGTTTAGACTGGCTTTTCTTCTTAGAAGAGCTTTTTTATGGTAAAGGGGGATGTTGCATTTATATCCTTTAGCTTATTGCAAACTGTTCTGTAGCATCTAAACACCTTCCCTCAATAAGAGCATATCTGCATCTTAGGAAAATTGCTCTAAAGTAGAACCAAAAGTAATTGATACATAATAGGTAATTATTTTTACGTTTTTCAGGGGAACTTTGAAGACTGAAAAAGACCATATATTTTCTAAAACTAGGTCTTCGGGGATCAGTGTTCTTAGGAAAGCAGTGCATCCAAAACCACTGCTATTTAAGATAATAGCAGGTTTTTATATACTTTTGGCCCTTTGCGCTAGGGAAGCAATATAAATAATTGCTTGATGTGCTAGGAATTCTTGCATTATGATTTAATTTGCTGTCGTTTTTTATTTTCTGACTTGTATTTCAGTGCAATCGACTGTTAAAATGGTGTCCTGCTCCAGATTGCCACCATGTTGTTAAAGTTCAGTATCCTGATGCTAAGCCTGTTCGTTGCAAATGTGGGCGCCAATTTTGGTATGCAAGTGATTTCCTGAAATGTAATAGTGCATATAGTTTTTTGTCTATTTCTTCTTAAGCTTATTGCTTATTCTATAAGCAAACATATAAATATGGGGCTATAAGTTGTCCTTCATTCTGTCCAATTTTAATCTTCTAGAAGGGAAATGTGCGGGTAAATTTGACTGATTAGGTGTGCTTTTAAACTAAGTTTTCTTATGGCTTCTCTGGTCCCAACTATCTTGGTAACTTGGGCTTTTGGAGTTCTGTGATTAACAATTTAAGTTATTTATCTCTTCTTGCATTTTAATATAAACACTCAAGAAACTAAGCTGCTGCATCTTTAAAACTTTACTTAAAAATTTTCCCAGCCAAATATCTGGTTTCATTCCTCATATGTTCTACTTTGCACAGAACTGTAGGACACAAACAATTCAGCCAATTTCTTTACCACTTTACGGCAAGGTTGGCCTTTCCTCCAGTTTCTAGTAGCATGTTCCTCATCTTCATTTGAGATGTCATCATAGTGGCCTTTACTGTTCATATTTCTGTCAACATTTTGTTCATGACCACTTAGGTTTTGTCTGAAGTCATTGAGGTTTTCTCTGTATTTCCCCTTTCTTTCTGAACCCTCACCAAATTCACCCTTAAAAGTTCATTCATGGTACTCTAGGCATGTACCTTCAAACTCTTCCAAATCATCTTTCACATTTTTGGTTTTGTTAGAGCAATATCCTCTCTTCTCGGTACCAGTTTTCTTCTGTCTTAGTCTGTTCGGGCTGTTATAACAAAATACCATAAACTTGGTGGCTTATAAACAAGATAAATTTATTTCTCATGGTTCTGAAGGCCTGGGAATTTCAAGAGCAAGGCACCAGCAGATCTGTTGTCTTTGGGTCCATAGATGGTACCTACTTGCTGTGTCCTCATGGTGGAAGCAACAAGACAGTTCTCCGAGGCCTGTTTATAAGGGCACTAATCCTATTCGGGAGGGCTCTGCTGTCATTCATCACCTCCCAAAGATCCCATCTCCTAATACCATCACCTTGGTAATTGGGTTTTAACATTTTAGGAGGGCACAAAACTTCAAGTCATACTAGAAGTTAAGATGATTGCTTGTTTCTTTGAGGATATCTTTAGAAATGAGAAGTCAGTCAAGCCAAGGGGTCTAGAGCTAACAAACAGATATTTTATTGATATTCTGTGCCTTTTTCCCCCTCCGAACTGCTATAGAATTACTTACACACTATTAATAAAAAATATTTCCGAAAAGAGCAGGTAAACTCAGATTAGATGTGTGCGAAGTACATGCTGTTTTAATAGATTAAATATGCATTGCTTTAGAGTTTACCCTTTTGAAGTTGGATCCTACCTACTTTTTTAAAATGTATTTTTAGGTCGGGCATGGTGGCTCACGCCTTTAATCCCAGGACTTTGGGAGGCTGAAGCAAGAGGATTGCCTGAGCCCAGGAGTTGGAGACAGCCTGGGCAATATGCTGAGACCTTGTCTCTATAATAAATTTTAAAAATTAGCCAGATGTGATGGCACTTGCCTGTAGTCCCAGCTACTTGGAAGGCTGAGGCAGAAGGTTCGTCTGAGTCCAGCAGGTTGAGGCTGCAGTAGCCTTTATCGTGCCACTACGCTCCAGCCTGGGCAACAGAGTGAGACTCCAACTCAAAAAATAAATACAGGAAAATGTATTTTTAGTGTTAAACATGTTAAATGTATAGAGAATAGTAACAACAAATACCTATATAGCTGCAGCTTAGCTTAATCAAAATTAGTATTTTATTTATTTATTTATTTTAATAAAACATGACACACACATTTGAAGTTCCTTGGTTCCCTGCTCCAGCCCATTGCCTATCTTTTTCTTTCCAGAAATAGCCATTATTCTGACTTCATTTAAATCAGTACTACTTTGTACCTCTCTTTAGCAGAGGATTTTTTGGTCATTCATAAATTACTTGATTAGCTACTTTATGGTTATTTTTTAAGCATTTGTATTTGTTGTTAATTTACACCTTTTTTACAAATGCATGTGCTATAAGCCTAGAAGACACAAGTGAATTATCAATTAGCGTATACTTAGTATTAGTCTTTTGACTTTATACCTTGCCCAATACCATTTTTCTCTACAGTGCTGAGGTTAGTTTATTTAAATTATGCAAAGATGTGATCTGTTTGCTTCCCATATGTTGTTCACTGTGTTAATACTAAATTATATAGTTCACCTATAAAGGCAGACTTTTATTCATTTGAGGTGCTAAGTAAAAGATTGAATATGTACCAATCAAGCATTGGTTGAAATTTAATTTCTCAGTATAATTGAAATGCCTTAGCAGCAATTATTAGGAAATTGTCATCAAGACCTATCTTCATGCCTGTAATCATTCTATACTTTATACATATTGACTACCCACTATATGCCAATTGTAATACTAAATTCTAGGTAATTAACTATAAAATAAGGATATTCTTGCCCTTGTATTTGCCAGACACTAGAAACTAGTGACAATACTATGGAACTATAAAACGTGAAGTGATTGGCTTATTCACTTACAGTAGGTAGGTCTTAATTCTTTTAACTCTTGTGTCACTTAACAGCTTTAACTGTGGAGAAAATTGGCATGATCCTGTTAAATGTAAGGTGAGTTTGTCTGACTTTTTCATTTTTTTAATAATGTGATGAAATACTTCCAAGACTTGATGACTACAAATTACAGCTGATTATTTTGCTATCTATTTATTAGTAGTTTTTATTTTGCCCTTTTAATCTCAGATGATGATTGCAAGTATTCAGGGGTTATTACTTAGGATAAGTCAAGTCTGCTATTGAGTATTGTTAGGATAACCACAGTGAAGGCACTTTTTTGACAGGCTTTATAATTAGGGGAAAATACACTTTGTAGCTGGGCTTTTCATCAAGCTCTAGGTTTCCTGCTCAGCTTCTGCTAAAGAAAATCCTCCTTTGATTGATTTTACATATACTAGATATTACAGCTATGGGATTTAAACCTAGTGATAGTCTTAGTCATTGGCTTTTACACTTACGCTTGACTGTAGTTAAGTGCTGAAGTGATTTACTTTTTTTTTTTAAAGTCTTGTTGTATCCTAACAGTTGTTGTTTTTAAACAGTGGTTAAAGAAATGGATTAAAAAGTGTGATGATGACAGTGAAACCTCCAATTGGATTGCAGCCAACACAAAGGTTGGTGTTTTGCTTTAATAACTCTTAGTAATAAACCTGATGAGGATAAGTGCTTCGGCATTAACAAAAGCAATAAAATTACCTAATTAGGCCTTGTTTCACCTTTCTCTCCATGAAGTTTTTTTTACCCTCTAGAATACTTACCTATTAATAATTTTTCTTTATTTTAATTCGAGTTCATTTTAGAGTATTGAGTACTATACTACAGTATGTATAGTTCTCTACCTTAAGCTTCTTCTGTTGGAAAAACATAGTTTCCTATAGAGAAAAAAGCTGATAATATTTCAGGTCGGGTTTGTGCTTGGTTGTCTTTGAGTATACAAATGTATTATAGGGTTTATGAGTCCATTTCTTTCTTTTTTTTTTTTTTTAGATTGGAAAATATAGTTTATTTAGAAAATAAATTAGAGAGAGTAGATTCACCCCCTCAGGATAGGGGAGGGGGCCAGAACGGTAACATGGTCTGACCATAGCTTATTGAGCACATGGCCTGGCCAGTGCTTAGCAAAGCGGTAGCACAAGTTCATTCCTTTTTTTCTTTTTTTTTAGTTGGAGTTTCATTCCTTTGCTCAGGCTGGAGTGCAATTGCACGCTCACGGCCACCCCAGTATCGACCTGCTAGGCTCAGGCAATTCTTCTACCTTAGCCTTCCAAGTAGCCGGAACTACAGGCACATGCTACCATGCCCGGCTAATTTTTTATTGTAGAGACGAGATCTCGCCAAGTTGCCTGAGCTGGTCTCAAACCCGTGAGCTCAGGCAGTCTACTCGCCTCGTACTCCCAAAATGCTGGGATTACAGGCTGAGCCACCAAGCCCAACCATGAGTCCATTCTTTAGGGGCAAGTTTTGAGCAGAGTAACTGAGCAACTGTTAAGTTTTTATTATGTAACTGAACTTTGCTTAACAAAACACATTCTTCAAATCTACTTCATGTTAAACTTCTAAAATATAATTTATTAAGAGTCTTGAGAACTGGGCCGGGCACGGTGGCTCAAGCCTGTAATCCCAGCACTTTGGGAGGCTTAGGCAAGAGGATTGCCTGAGCCCAGGGGTTCAAGACCAGCCTGGGCAACTTGGTGAGACCTCATCTCTATAATATATCAAAAAATTAGCTGGGCATGGTAATGTGCACCTGTAGTTCCAGTTACTTGGAAGGCTGAGGTGGAAGGATTGCCTGAGCCTAGCAGGTCAACGCTGGGGTGGCCGTGAGCATGCTACTGCACTCCAGCCTGGGCAGCAAAGTGAGACTCCAAAGAAAAGAATCTTGAGAGCTGGGCACATTGGCTCATGCCTATTATCCCAGCACTTTGGGAGGCTGAGGCAAGAGTTTTTTCTGAGCCTAGGAGTTGGGAGACCAGCCTAGGCAACATGGCAAGACCCCATCTCTACAATAAATTTAAAAAATTAGCTGGGCATGGTGACGCATTCCTGTAGTAACTACTCGGAAGGCTGAAGCGAAAGGATCGCCTGAGCCCAGCAGGTGGAGGCTGTGGTAGCTGTGATTATGCCACTGAACTCCAGCCTGGGTGACAGAATAAGACTCTGGCTCAAAAAGAGGAAAAGAGACTTGACTCCTGAGAAATAAAAATTTGGAGACAATATGGATAGCTCTTGGTTTTTTGTTCTTGTTTGAAGTATGTTGTTCATGATACCAGTTTCAAGATTCAATCTCTTTGTGACCATGAACGACTTCCTTGGCCCCAGACAAATGTCTTAACAAGTACAAGTGATCTTGAGCACTCTTTACCTCTATTGCTAATAAGCAAGCATTTGAGTTCCCACTGTGTACCCAGCTAGTCTTTTAATAGAAACTTATATAAATATCTGTTCTTTATCTAATTTCATCTTATATCCTCTTCATATAATAAGTGACTTGGGTAATGAATGATAGGGTGACTCATGGGTTATTCATTTTTAGAATTGTCTTTTACACATGACAGTAGTGCTTTAAAGAAGGCTGAGTTGTTTTACCAAGAGTAGTTACAGCTTTGCGATGTTCCCTCATTCAGTCACAGGAAATGATAAGCGTATGACATGCTTAAATGATGAAGACCAAAAGAGATAAGACGTAAGGAAAGTATTAGCAGTGAAATAGTGTATCCTGCCACATAAAACAAATGCCTGAATCTTTAAGGAGTCTAAGGTGGGACTTAGCATGTTTTTGCTCTCTAAAGCATGTGCTCTCTGAGCATAAAAGTCCTTGGATCCTTTAATATGCTCTGAAGAACCAGTATTTAGAATAAGGCAGTTATATTTTTACTAAGTATTTTGATTAAATGATAACCTTCTTTCTACATCTAGGGAAATTCCCCAAAAAGTCTAAGCCCCCAATGTTTAAAATATAAAGCAGAGGCTTAGATACGTTTGGCTTTGTTTAGATGGTAGATTACCAAGGAAGAATGGCAGTTTGTAAACACAAATTTTCTACTTGGTACTTGTGAGATGAAACTGAAGAATTTCTTTTGAGAGGTTATGGAAGCTTTTATGATTATTATTAGCTCCTTAAACAGATTTACAGATTGTTGATGATATCCTCACATTTTTAGGGCTTAATTAATACTGTATGGTTAATCATAACCAAGAAATATAGAGTGAAACAGGTAATTTATGCCTGAAATTTGCTTGTTTGGAAAAATGTAAAACTTCTTACGTGGATGATTTCAAAAATTTGATTTAAGACATATAATTAAAAACTGCTATATTGAGGATAACAATAATAATAATAGTTTATTTTTAATAGTACTTAAGTGTTCAACACTGTTCTAAGTGTTTTGCATGTGTTAACCACAATAAATATAGTCTCTAAATCTAATCTGGAATTGGCTTCTCCTCATCGGTAGTAAAATTGATATAGTTAATGGACAGTGAAGTCTGTTTCATGAAAAGAATGCCAAATTGTGTGAATAATAATATAGTGGGTGATGCTCCCTCCTTGTGGGGATTACAGGCGTCAAACACAAATACAGCAAATGTAATAAAAAGTACACTTTACTTACAGTTTTAGTTAAAAAAAATAAATTAGATTGATTTTTCTGGATTTTTGGAAGCAGAACACAGACAACTTGCAGGGCAGTAATTTTGGTTTACTGGCAACCAAGAAAATGATGTGAATTTGGAAAAACAATCTAACATGATCTCTGTAGCATAGTTATTAATGAGATACAATGAAAATAATTTAAAGCATGAGTATTTGGCAGAAGAAAGCTTAGAAATTCACTACTCACAAAATGAGTGTAGGAATCTTGGCCAGATTTTCTACTTGCCTGACTTAAGTCAGATTGCTTGAGTTTGGATTCTGACTGTCATTTACTACCTATGTGACCTTAGACTGGCTTCTTTTTTTTCCTTTCCCATAGTTTATTCATCACTATAAGAATTATAAGTAGGAATAGCATCACTATAAGAATTAAAAGTTGATGCATATGGAACACCAAGAACAGTGCATGGGATATAGGAAGTATTTGATAATTATTTCTAGGTGACACTAGAGAGTATATTATATTTACATAAGCAAATCATTCTTGCCTCCCATAAAACTATTATTACTATATATATGATTAAAATTACTTAAAATGTTTTTTCCCTCAACTCACTTAAAAAGAATCCTAGCTGGGTGAGGTGGCACATGCCTATAGTCCCAGCTACAGGAGGCTGAGGCTGGAGGATTGCTTGAGTCTAGGAGTTCAGTGCTATAGCAAGCCATGATTGGGCCTGTGATTAGCCACTGCCTTCCAGCCCCGGCAACATAGCCAGAACCTGTCTCTAAATAAAAAATCCTTAAATTGTTGTACATCTTAAAAGCCAGTAATAATAATAATAACAACTTATTTTTAATAGTACTTAAGTGTTCAACACTGTTCTAAGTGTTTTACATGTGTTAACCACAATAAATATAGTCTCTAAAAATAAATCTAATCTGGAACTGGCTTCTCCTCATTGGTAGTAATACAACCTAGTGTAGCATTGACACCAACTTTATAGTTTCTCTTCATAGGAATGTCCCAAATGCCATGTCACAATTGAGAAGGATGGCGGTTGTAATCACATGGTCTGTCGTAACCAGAACTGTAAAGCAGAGTTTTGCTGGGTGTGTCTTGGCCCTTGGGAACCACATGGATCTGCCTGGTAGGTTGGGGAAATGAAGGGAAGAATATGTTCACATAAGTATGTGATATGTACTGCGTATTATGAATAAAATTTCTGCTTCATAGAGATCACCATCTAACTTGGAAGCTAAATAAGTAAATACAATATATGATCAGAGTTAAAAAACAAATACATGCAAGATATCCACAGAGAGGGATTGGTTAGTTATATTCCAGGAGTAATAATTGAGATGAACTTTAAGGAGGACCAAGAGTTCATTAGCTATAAAAGTAGTAGGAAATACATTTAGGGCAAAAGTTTCCCCATTGAGCAAAGGTAGAGTGATGTGAAGTACATGGCTTTTTCAGAGAAGAGCGCACTGTCAAATATGTCTCTCTAGGCAAAAGTTGAAAATGAAGAGACTTTTGTCAGGCCCAACCTGGCCTGTTATTTTATTTACCCGGCACATCAGTAGACAGAAACCTTTTTCAAACTGTAAAAATTGGGACATTGTCCCCCCAAATCCATGTTTTTAGCTTCTCTTTGAAACAGGAACAGAAGCCGGGCATGGTGGCTCACGCCTGTAATCCCAGCACTTTGGGAGACGGAGGTGAGAGAATTGCCTGAGCCCAGGGGTTCAAGACCCAGCCTGGGCAACTTGGCAAGATCTTGTCTCTACAGTAAATCAAAAAAATCAGCTGGGTGTGGTGGCACCTGTGGTTCTAGCTACTTGGAAGGCTGAGGTGAAAGGATCGTCTGAGCCCAGCAGGTTGAGGCTGTGGTGGCTGTGAACATGCCACTGCACTCCAGCGTGAGTGACAGTGAGATTCTGACTCAAAAAAAAAAAAATCTTAAGAACAGACTTGCATTCCTATTTGGCAACAGTCATTGGACCTGAAGCAGTCCTTTAAAAACCTTTGCTTTCCACTTTAATAGGTTTCCCCAAGACTGAAGTTAATGTCATTTGCATATATCTCATGGCACCATTGCTTTTCATTTAGTAGTACACATACATATAACTACTAATTATATAGCTACTAATACATGCATATTTCTTACTAGTTTGGGGAAATGCAAGTTAGACTGAGGGTACTTAAAGTTTTGAGAAAAGTAGGAGCACATTTCCTGATAAAAGTGAAAATATTTGTGTTATAATATGCAAATAACTCACTTCAGTAATTTGTGTTACCTGCTCTCCCCTTTTGACATTTGAGTTTATGCCCCTAGTAAGCTGTAAGGAATAGGAAAGTAGACTTGGACCTAAGGTAGTTTGGTTATTACCACAAGGCTATTAAGTGGGACTGACATGGTTAGAACTGTAATTTAGAGGAAAACGCTCTGTATTATATGCTTTACATACATTATCTCATAATTATGACTGCTTGTAGAGACTAGATGGGAAGAGATGCAGGTTCAAGACAAGATGGAGAGTTTTTGAACTTAAGACAATGGTGTGACTTCACTATGGTTGTATTAATTAGCCAGATTATTTCTCTGAAATTAATTCTGAGCCAGGTAAGAACTGATTGTTAAGTGAAAGTAAAAAAATAATGCCTTTGTCAGGGCCAAAGAAAGGGTATTTGTGGTTTAGTCAGACAGGTACTCCAGATTTTAAAAATGCAAACTGGCTTATTAGAAACAGTTCCCAGAAACTGAATTCACCCTGTACTTTTTAAACAAATACATGTTTGTGTAATGAAATCTTTAATTGCAACTCAGATTTTAAATGAATTATATTGAACCTGGAAAAGGCACAAAACAAATGATTGCTACATGAGAATGAAGAGTAACCTGGACCAGGGATGTTAGAAATGCTTCCTGTGTCTTGCCTTTACCCATGCTGACATTGCAAGTTGAATCATGCTGTGCTTTCCTATTTATATGTGAAAATGCCTTAAAATCCTCAAAATAACATTTCAAGTAACACTGTCAGTCATGTGAATTAAAAGTGTAGATGAATCCTTAATTATTGCCTTACTGACCTAAAAATTTGTAATAACGTGGGCAGAATAAAGCCCAGAATGAGGTGATACATATAAATATGTAAAAAAAAAAAAAAAAGAAGATCAAGCCGGGCTTGGTGGCTCAGCCTGTAATCCTGCGCCTTTGGGAGGCTGAGGTGAGTGGATTGCCTGAGCCCGCGGGTTTGAGACCTCATCTCTACAATAAAAATCGAAAATTAGCCGGGCATGGTAGCGCGCGCCTGTAGTTCCAGCTACTTGGAAGGCTGAGGTGGAAGGATCGCCAGAACTCAGCAGGTTGAGACTGCGGTGGCCAGGAGCGGCCACTGCACTCCAGTCTGGGTGACAGAGTGAGACTCCAACTCAAAAAAAAAAAATCAAAAGGAGAGTTTTAAAGGATACATTAGATAGGAAGAAGTGTTACCAGTTGATAAGTAGGCCGGACATGGTGTCTCATGCCTGTAATCCCAGCACTTTGGGAAATGAGGCAAGAGGATTGCTTGAGCTAAAGAATTTGAGAAACAGCCTGGGCAACATAGTGAGACCCCATCTCTACAAAAAATCAAAGAATTTGCCCAGTGTGGTGGTGTGCCTATAGTCCTAGCTACTTGGGAAGCTGAAGTGGAAGAGACGCCTGGGCCCAGGAGGTTTAGGCTGTGGTGAGCCAAGATTGTGCCACTGCACTCCAATCTGGGTGACAGGATGAGACCCCATCTCTATAAGAAATCAAAAAATTTGCCTGGTGTCGTGGTGTGCCTATAATCCTAGCTACTTGGGAAGCTGAAGTGGAAGAAACGCTTGAGCCCAGGAGGTTTAGGCTGTGGTGAGCTGAGATTATACCACTGCACTCCAATCTGGGTGACAGGGTGAGACCCCAACTCAAAAAAAAAAGAGGTTAAGGGGCTAGGTTGAGTAATTATTGCCAAAAGAGGATTATAATCCAAGCTAAGAGAAAATTCATAATAAATTTCCTGACCTAGGTGAATTGTTATCTGGGTTACTTTAAAAACTTAAAGATGAGATCAGTGTGCTATTGGTTATTTCTGAGTAATTATGGAAGAGACATACCAAATACTGGAAACATAAAATGTAATCCCAAACTTCCAAAATTTGTGATTGATTCCACAAACTCTATAAAAACCACATAATTTTAACTAAATTTTCTTGTGAAACCCCAGAATCAAATGATATCATAGGATGATGGATTAGGGGATGTTTTCTAGATTTCAGCAAGGTAGTTTAGTGTAGACTGAGAAGTTTGTAGCCTAGGCATTGAATATAGGCAGGGATATTTGGATTGATTGAATGACCATTTCTTAGAGTACAGATAATAGATTTGCATCTTCCTTGTGGAATACTTTAAAGCCTTACTAAAAGGCTTTGTCCTCATCGTTTTTTGTGTTTGTTTGTTTTGTTCTGGTTTTTTTTTTTGGTATTAGGTATAAATTGCATTCCTGGTCAGTTTTATTGATGACTTGCTTGAACTACTAAAAGAATGTTAAACTCATTTTGGAGTTAACATCAAGGAAAGATATTCCATATATATTATCTCTTAAAATCCTGAAAAATTTGACAAGCTGGAACAGCAGCTCTAATTTAACAAGATTTAAATTAAACTCAAAATTCTTTCGTTAGATCTAAAAAGATGAGTTAAAAGATTCTGAAGACATGGTAACAGCATGTGAGTGTTATACTCAGTAGTTAAGAGCATGAGCCTCAGTTGGCAGATGGGCAGAAGTTTAAGTCCCAGCTCAAAAACTCTCTAGTTATGTGACCTTAAGTGTGTTACTTATTCTCTCTAAATCTTCTCATATTTCATCAGGTTTTTGAGGGGATTAAATGTGTTAGTACATTTAAAGTCTTTAGCCAAATGCATGGCATGCAGTGAGCAGGCAATAAATAGCTGTTCCTATACTGTAGGCTTCTATAAAAGAGAGATAGTAATCAGGACAGGGGAAGTGCCATTCTTACTAATCTCCACTCTGTGCTGACGTCTCTAGGCATGTTTTCCCCTTTCCCTCATTTTGTATATCATTTAGTTTTTTAATAAACTGTAATAGTATGTAAAGCACATAGTACAGCATCTGTTACGTGGTAGGCTGTCAGCTATTGGTTCTTTTTGTCTTATAAAGGAGCATATAAGAAGGTGAGTAACCCTGGATAATTGAGATTATTTGACCTAAATAACAGATGGCCTAGGAGATAAGATTATCTCTTTCTTAAAAACTTGAGTTAGAATTTTATACTAGTCAGTAAAAGTTCTAGAATGACAGTGCTTTATAATGATAGATAAGCTGATATGGAATGGTCTCTGCCTCAGGTGGTGGGGAATTTCCTGTTACTGGATAGAGAACTGATCTATTAAGGAGAGGATTTAAACACTTGGGTGTGGACTAGATTCAGTGGCAATTTCAGTTCCTTTCAGCTTGCTAAATCTATCATCATAACAGTAGAGCTCTGTGTATTTTAACGTTTCAGTTTATTTATTATAAAAGAAAATATTGGTTTTAGGTCATCTCTAAATCCAGGTTAAAATCCTGTTATTTGTTCCCTTTTCATTGATTCATTTATTTACGGAATTCTCTTTAAGGTACAACTGTAACCGCTATAATGAGGATGATGCAAAGGCAGCAAGAGACGCACAGGAGGTAAGTATATTTATTACAGGGTAACACGTGAATAGGAATGTACATTGTATATTCATCAGGGAATAATGCATCAGGGAATAATTGAACAGAAGTTTTCAATTCTGAAAGATTTGTGAAGGACATTCTGGTAAATACTGGATATCTATTTACATTTAGAGGAGGAATTTTATCTAAAATACTTATCAGTAGCATTATTATTTACTTATACATTTATTTTCTTTTAATTGATGTAGTCATGTTGCACATTACAGGTTTTGTTAGGAGCTTGGTTTGAAGATTTCCCCCACCCCAAGCAAGGACAGTATAAAACAGCGTTTGTTAAATGACCTTGCTGCTTCTTATAGGCAACGTCTTACTTATTTTTAAATTTTGTTTTAAACTCATTTTTCAACAACAAGTCTAATGATTATAGATGAGCTGATTTGAAAAGGACTCTCAGGAGTTGAGAAATAGGAAAATGACCCATTGTTATAGAAGAAATCCAACCACTGGGTGTTATTAGATTCTACGACACTTTCAGTTCCTTTCAATGTGGTAATCCCATCATAATTTTAGAGTCCAGGGCTTTAGCACTTCTTACACATTCATCCATTCCATATTGAAATTCTCCAGTGGTCCCAGAAGTATTCTTTTCAAATGACTTTCCTAGCCAGGATTCAATCTGTAACATGATTTGCATCTATTTTTTTTTTTTTACTGTGTCACTTCTTTAACATTTTCCAAATATTTGTTTCTAATAAAAATACCACAAATAGGGAAGAATGTGTATGTGTGTGTTTATCAATCTGTCATATTGTTAGAAGTGAAAGTTTTGTGTGTCACCTTTTTTTTTTCTTTTTTTGAGTTGGAGTCTCACTCTATAACCCAGGCTGGAGTACAGTGGCACGCTCACAGCCACCATAACCTCAACCTGCTGGGCTTAGGTCATCTTTCCACCTCAACCTTCCAAATAGCTGGAACCCAGGGTGCACGTCACCATGCCTGGGAAATTTATTTATTGTAGAGACGAAGTCTTGTCAAGTTACCTGGCATTATCTCAGATCCCTGGACTCAAGCAATCCTCTCTCCTCTGCCTCCCAAAGCGATGGGATTACAGACATGAGCTTCATGTTCCTTACTTTTAAAAGACTGGAAAATTATATTTTGTGATTGTAAATAATGTTTCACAGACATTCACAATTTGGGGATCTTTTTAAAGGGAAAAAAGGCTGGGTACAGTGGCTCACACCTGTAATTCCAACACTTTGGGATGCGTAGGTGAGAGGATTGCCTGAGCTCAGGGGTTCGAGATCACCTTGGGCAACTTGGTGAGACCTTCTCTCTACAGTAAATCAAAAGACAAGCCCACCCTGGTGGTGTGTGCCTGTGGTTCCAGCTACTTGGAAGACTGAGGTGGAAGGGTCACCTGAGCCCAAAAGTTCGAGGCTGTGGTGACCATAAGCATGCCACTACACACTCCAGCCTGGGTGACAGTGAGACCCCAACTTAAAAACAACAACAAAAAGTTCAGTTAAACTCAAATAAATGTTAATGTGGCAGATAATATCATTTGCTGAAATTAAATTGCTATTGATAAACTGCTTGATGGTTGGGGTTTTTTTAATTTAGTATTACTGTCCTACAAAGTGTCGTGTGATAACTTGTTCTCCTGCCAATTTTCTGTATTCTATGTACCTCCAGTATACATTCCTGCAGTGTATCATCATAATTTGATTTGGCCAGATTTTATTATTGATGTATACATTCCTGTCACTTATCTTTGTCATTAACTTGGTACAGTTATTGACATCAAGTAATTTTACTTGGTGTTAATTTTAGCTATTTCACAAATGTAAGACCTGAAGTTAAATTTTGATTCTCACTTAAAAGGAGCTTATTTAGATGATCTAGCATGTTTTTATTTTATCTTATTTTATTTTGTTTAAGTTGGAGTCTTACTCTGTCTTCCAGGCTGGAGTGCAGTGGGATGCTCATGACCTCCGCAGCCTTGGTCTGCTGGGCTCAGGCATTCCTTCCACCTCAGCCTTCTAAGTAGCTGGACCTGTAGGTGTGTGCCACCACAACTGGCTAACTTTTTGATTTATTGTAGAGACAGGGTCGCACCAGGTTGCCTGGACTGGTCTCAAACCCCCGAATTCAGGCAGTCCTCTTGCCTTGGCCTCCCAAAGTGCTGGGATTACAGGTTTGAGCCACCACGCCTGATTGGCTGAGTGTTCTTTGTTTTTTGTTTTATTCCCATCAGATTTTACAGCTCATTTAAAATTTAATTATTAAAAAATTCTGTGGTTGGCTGCAACCAGGTCATTTGGTGCCCCTATTCTACTCTCATCTGGTGGTCCTTACATAAATTAAGATACATCACCCCCCTTTTTTTGTGTCGAGTTCTCTCTCTGTTGCCCAGGCTGAAGTACAGTAGCATTATCACCACAGTCACAGCAGCCTCGACCTCCTGGGCTTAGGCCATTCTTCCACCTCAGCCTCCTGAGTAGCTGGGTCTACAGACACGGACCCCCATGCTGAGCTAATTTTTTAATGTTTTGTAGAGATGAGGGTTTGCTGTGTTGAATTCATGGACTCAAGCAATCTACCTGCTTTAACCTCTCAAAGTGCTGGGATTACAGATGTGACCTATCGCATCTAGCCCCATATACTTTTTATATAAAAGTTGTTCAGTGATAGTCATGCTTTTTCTAATCTCATATTAGGACTTAATTCTACTGATACATTTTTAAATTTAGCTGATTTTGTCATTACATCTCCTATTGTTGTCGTTACTGTTGTTTTATCTTAACTTTTTCTCCTTTATGGCTTTCTGCTTCTGTTTTAGGCAGTCATAATCAAATAAAATCCTACTGGAGAAGAGACCATCCATTTTTAAAAATTTTTCTCTAATTTTGAAAATAATTCTCTTTAGTCTGCAGAGGAGTGTTCTTTTTCTCCTGTGCTGCATTTTATTATTCCTAATTACCATGGCAGACTTCCAGTTTTTACTAATCCTTAATGAAGAGTAGTGTAGCTAGATCTAGCCAGATATCGTATTTACCAGCAGAGAAAGTATATCTTGGTTTATCCTTGACCTCACCTGGTCTTCATTTGGGTGCTGGTAGAAGTCTTTCCCCACTCCCACATCTGTTTTGGTGGGGGAGGTCAAGGTCTCAATCTGTCGCCCAGAGTGGTATGATCATGGCTCACTGCAACCTCAAACTCCTGGGCTCAGGCGATCTTCCCTCCTTAGCCTCCTGAATAACAGACTACAGGTACATGCCACCATGCCTGACTAATTATTTTTTTTATGGAGACGAGGTCTTGCCCTGTTGCATAGGCTAGTCTTGAACTCCTGGGCTCAAGCAGTCCTCCTACTTCTGTCTCTCAAAGTGCTGGGATTGTAGGCATGAGCCACCACACCTGACCAGAATCCCTTTCTACAATCTGTAGGGAGGTTGGGTTATGTACATAGCTTCTGAGCCAGAGTCTAATGTTTAGATTCTAGATGCTAGAATATATTGTTTTTCTATCTCACATCTTCTGAACCTGTAGGAATACTGGGAAAGATTTCCTATCACTTCTTTTGTTTATTTAGTGGGGGCCACGCCTCCCAAATAGAACACACCATTGCCTGCCTAGATGGCTTTCTCTTCTTTCCTCTCTGTCATGCCTTGGCCTAGTGTTTGCTGGGAGTTGTAGTCTGTAAAAATACTAGAAGATTGATACATAGTCGAGAGAGATCTTAGATGGTACTTTGAGTGCCTTGGAAAAGATTTGCCTGTGTTGTAGAAAGTTGTTGATTTATTATTTTGCACCACACTGCTAACAGGGTTGGACATTTTAATCTTCTAGACTAGAGTCAGCACATTTTTGTGAATGGTCAGATAATAAATATTTTCAGTTTTATTGCAATTATGCACCTGTCTGCCTCTGCCCTTATAATGCTAAAGCAGCCGTAGACTTACATGAACGAATGTAACGGTGTTCCACATAAACTTTATTTACAAAGACAGGTGGCATCTGGATTTGGCATGCAGGCTGGAGTTGGTCTACCCTTGTTCTAAGCAGTCAGGTTTGGGGATTTTTTGTTTTTTGTTGTTTTTCCATGCTGTTTTCAGGTGACTGGTTACATTTCTCACTCCAAATTCTGGCATCTGATTAGAAAGTTTGTCAGTTTGCAATGGTTGTGTGGATTTTCTTCTTTCATGTTGAATTTTAGTGAGAAGCTATTTCAGAATTGTTAGATAAATCAAGTTATCTAGCATTCTATATTTCAATATGGTGTGTTAGGTCTTCCATTCCATTTTGAGAATTTGATAGGCTTGAAGTTATTAGTGCTTTTTGGGAAGATAAAATGCTAAGCAGATTATTTTCCACATATTTTCAGGTTGGCAGAATTTTCCAGTTCATGTGAATTGGTTTGATACTTACCTGACACTTGAAATAACATGGTTTGTGTTTTTTTATTTTATTTTGTTGTTTTTTCGTTTTTGTAGAGACAGTTTCTACCTATGCTGCCCAGGCTGGTTGCAAACTCTTAGCCTCAAGTGATCCTCCCTCCTCAGCTTCCCAGAGTGCTGGGATTAGAGGTGTGAGCCATCATACCTGGCTTGTGTTGTTTTTTTTGAGGTGTTTCAATGTTGTATGATGCAGGACCATGTGATTGACTAGTTATGTGGTTATAAATTAGTATTTCCAAGCAAGAGACCAACCATAGGACCACTTTAAAGCAGAAGGAGAGAAAGAAAAGGTGAGGGTAATAGAACAGAAATAATGTATGTGTTATAAGAACCCCTTTAATAGTGGCTGCATTTACCAAGCATTTATCGTTTTTTGCATATCAGGTACTGGAGATATCAAGATTGCTTTTTTAAAAGTCTATCCCCTCTAGAGATTAATAATATACTGAGAGAGATCTGACATGATTAATTTTTGCCATTGTAGTACTAATATAAACCAAATCTTAAACAAGATATATTATTTCTTTGGCAATACTTATTTCTGAAAGACAAGACTCTTTTATATTACAACTGCAGTGGTTGAACAATGCAGGGATTGGATTTTCCATGCTCAGTGGAAAATCCCCATATAACTTTTGGCTTCCCCAAAACTTACCTACTGATAGTCTACTATTGACCGGAAGCCTTACCAAAGCATAAATTGTAGATTAACACACATTTTATGTGTTCTGTGTATTATAAGCTTTGACAATTAAGTTTGTGAACCTGTCCTAGAAGAAGTGCTATACACCTCATTGCTGAATATCACTATGGTCACCTTCAAAGTACTCCCCTTGGGAAGCTATGTACCAACACCAGTGCCTTTTGCACCTGTCAAAACAATTTTGGAACTCTTTTTCTGGAATGGCTATTAGCGCTGTTGTCACAAGAATGTCAGAGTTTGAATTAGAGCAATGAACAAACATTAAATTTTTTGTTAAACTTGGCAAGAGTGAAAATGAAATCAGGGACATGTAAGTCCAAGTTTATGGGGATAATGTTATGAAGAAAACAGTGTGTAAATGGATTAAACTTTTTTTGAGGGGAAAACTGATGAAGAGAGGTCAGGATGGCCAGGAACGAGAGAACTGAGGAAAACATTGCAAAAATTTTTCCAATTGTGCCTCAGAATTGCCAGCTGACTGAGAAACATAGCAGACCAAATAAGCATTAATAGAGAAACAGTTAGGGACAGTCTTAACTGAAAATCTTGACATGAGAAAAGTGTGTGTAAAAATGATCTTGAAGGAGCTCTTGCATCATGACAACACAGCACTGTTTGTGAGGGAGTTTTTAAAGTAATCAAATTACTGTATTGGAATATCCTCCCTGCTCACCTGATCTGGCTCCCAGTGACTTTTTTTCTTTACCCAAAGGTAAAGGAAATACTGAAAGGAAGACAATTTGATGACATTCAGGACATCAAGGATAATATAGTGACAGCTCTGACAGCCATTCCAGAAAAAAATAGTTCCAGAATTGCTTTGACAGGGGGATTAGGTCCTTAAGTCAGGGCATAGCTTCTCAAGGGGAGTACTCTGAAGGTGATTGTAGTGATATTCAGGAGTGAGGTATGTAGCACTTTTTCTAGGATGGAGTTTGTGAACTTAATTGTCAGACCTCATATATCCTATATTCTTAAAACAGAGTAAACTAGAGAAAAATCAAATGTTTTAATAAATCACAAGGAAGAGAGAAAATGTTTACTATTCATTAAGTGAAAATGGATCGTCGTGTACGTCTTTATTCTCATTGTCTTCACATTTAGTAGGTTGAAGATAAGAAAGAGTGGTTCGTCTTGCTGTGTCAGGAGTGGCTGAAATAGAAGTGGAAAGGAAGACAGGAGAGGCAGGCACCCTTGATGTAACATTACAGAAGTACATCATAATCTTTATCTGACTTTTTTGCTTTTTCATTTCTCTCAAAAATGTTTCTAGGTGGTATCAATCCTCCTTCCACCATTTGCTTTAGTTGCAGTGCTCATATCACAGGATGGTCCATTCATAAAAGAAGTCAAAAGCAGTCTTAAGTAATCAGAATGTTCCTGCCAATTTGTCTAATGTCAGTTTATTTTCTGGAACTGCTTCTTCTGCATTTTCTTCATTTTGCACTGGTAGAGAAATACTCATCTTCATCAAGTTGTCGTCTATTCATTCTTCTGTTGTGGTGTCTGTTAGCTCTTGAATTTCTCCAGGATTCGCATCTTAACCCTTCACCCCTTACCTTTTTTTTTTTCCTTTCCGTATCCACATTCTCTTCATGAGTTACTTGATTGGCTCTGTCATAAATCCTGTGAAGTCATGTACAACATCTGGACATAATTTTCTCCAGCAGGAGTTTATTGTTTCAAGGCTTGATGATTTCATGGCTTTTTCTGTAGCAACAGTGGCATCTTCAGTGGTGTAATCCTTCCAGACTTTTATCACATTCTCTCTGATGGGTCTCTTTTCCATATAGTTGACAATAATTTCCTTAGAGTACCATATGTCAGTGGTTCTTAAAGGCCTTAAGATCCCCTGGTCTAGAAGCTAAATTAGAGATGTTGTGTTTGGGGGCAAGTAGACCACTTCCACACACCTTTGGTGTTTAATTCATGGGGTTCTGGTTGGCCAGGGAGTATGAGTCAATATTAAAAGGTTTTTGAAATGCCATCTCTTATTAGCAAGTAAACTTCAGGGGCAAAGCACCTAAGGAACCTGTCCAGAAAAAGGGTTCTTAATGCTGGGCCTTCTTGTTTTACAACCAGAAGAGTTGCAGCAGGTGTTTATCATTTCCCTTCAAGGCTCAGGAGTTAGCAGTTTTATAGATAAAGGCAGATCTGATCATAAACTCAACTACATTTGCTTTGCACAAAACAAAATATATAGTTAGCCTGTGCCTTTCTGTCTTAAATCCTGGTGCTCACTTCTTTTCCTTTCTAAAAAAATGTCTTTCATCACTTTTTTTTCCCTTCAAAAATAGGGCACTTTTGTCTGCATTAAAAACCTGTTTAGGCAGAGATTTTCTTCTCTTAGGATTTTTTTAATGGTGTCTGGGAACTTGTCTGCAGCCTCTTGGTTGGCAGATGCTGCCTCTCCTATTATCTTGGAATTTTTTAAAAGCCAAACCTCTTTCTAAAATTACCAAACCATCCTTTGCTGGCATTAAATTCTCTAACTTTAGATCCTTCCCTTTATTTTTGCTTTAGGTTGTTGTATAGTGCATTTTTTCTCAAATCATATTCAAGTCTATAGTAAACCTGTTTTGTAGCAATCCTGCATCCACATAAAGGTGCATTTTCCATATGATATAAAAAGATATTTTCACAAAAAGTGCAAGGTTTTCTTGCTTGCTGGCATAGCTGCAGTGATGAATTCATGAATTGTCTTTTCTTTTTCTTCCAATGGTCCTTACTGTGGATTCATTTAACTTCAAATGATGAGCAACTGCAGCTACACACCTCAATCTACAAGGGTAGACCTCCCCCCCCCCCCAAAAAGAAGAAAACGGAATTCTCTTTCGAAGGGCAGGGCCCCTTGTAATACACTTGGAACTCATCCCTCTGGATCAAACGGTCAACCAAAGTTTTGTTTTTGTTTTTGTTTTTTTTGAGTTGGAGTCTCACTCTGTCACCCAGACTGGAGTGCAGTGGCCGCTCCCGGCCACCGCAGCCTCGACCTGCTGGGCTCTGGCGATCCTTCCGCCTCAGCCTTCCAAGTAGCCGGAATTACAGGCATGCGCTACCACGCCCAGCTGATTTTTTGATTTATTGTAGAGATGAGGTCTCGCTGCCCAGGCGGGTCTCGAACCCGCGGGCTCAGGAAATCCACTCACCTCAGCCCCCCAAAGGCGCGGGATTACAGGCTGAGCCACCGAGCCCGGCTCAACCAAAGTTTTTATCTGAAAGTTTTGAGAAGGTTGCATCATGACTTGCAGAAGAAATATCCCAAGTTGTGGCAAACAAGTGACTGGTTCTTCCACTATGACAATACACCTGCCCACACTGTGCTGAGTGTTCAGCAATTTTTTGTTTCCCTGGATAAAAAAAGTCCTCAAGGGGAAACATTTTGCCAGTGTGGAATAGGTAAAACTAAAACAGCAGAAGTACTAAAAGGGAATCCAAATTGACAAGTTCAATAAATGTTTTGAGCAGTGGAAAAAACATTTTGATAGGTATATTGTATCAGACAGAGAGCACTATAGTGACTGAAGTTTAAATGTGTTTTATAAGTACCAATTTTTTGCAGCCCCTCCTCATATGATACATAAGAAAGATTCAGCTTTTTCTTTCTTTCTTTTATTTTCTTTTTCTTTTTTTTTTTTTTGAATAGGAGTCTCATTCTGTCGCCCAGTCTGGAGTACAGTGTCACATGCTCACGGCCACTACAGCCTTACCCTGCTGGGCTCAGGCAGTCCTTCCCCCTCAGCCTCCCAAGTACCTGGGACTACAAGCACATGCCACCACCCCCAGCTAATTTTTTGAAATTTCTACAAAAGTTATTATAGAGATGAGGTTTTGCCAAGTTGCCCAGGGTGGTCTCAAACCTGAACCCCTGGGCTCAGGCAATCCTCTTACCTCCACCTCCCAAAGTGCTGGAATTACAGGCATGTGCCACCGCACCCAGCTGATTCAGCTTTTTCTTTTTTTTCTTTTTTTTTTTTGTGTTGGAGTCTCACTCCGTCGCCCATACTGGAGTGCAGTGGCCGCTCCTGGCCACTGCAGCCTCGACCTGCTGGGCTCCTGCGATCCTTCTGCCTCAGCCTTCCAAGTATCAGCTTTTTCTTATAATGTCATTACTTTTCTCTGCTTCTTGGAAGCACTTCTAGCATCACTAGTAGCCCTTTGTATGGGTCCCTTGGTGTTATTCAACGTGTACGGTATTGCACTAAGATGAAAAGTCATGTGAAAACCACGAGAGATCAGTTTTTTATTGTGATATGCAAATTACTGGAGGAGCATATTGCTCCTGCAGAGAAGGTGCCCATCACATGGTAATAACAAATACTCACAACACTTGAGCTCACCACAATTGCAATAGGAAGTGGCCACAACATTATTAGATAGAATGGTATGTACTATAGTTAATGTTATGCAGTTATGATTTTTTCTTTTTTTTTTTAAAGTAGAAAAAAGTAAAGTTTATTCACTTTTCACAGATTGGAAAGGAGGCTGACACTCAGAGCAAGTGTGGCCTCAAAGGGCCACAAAATTGGTATATTTAAGGGCTTTTGGAGAGGAGAGAGAATGGCAAGTCTCGGTGGAAGAGAAGAATGAGAGAGAGCGGCAGATCTCAGTGGAACCTTCAAAAAGGTTAGGGTCATCTCGCTGGGGCCTCCAAAATAGTTAGGAACACACTTATCCCCGCTTGGCCCCTAGAATATTAGGTCAGGCCCCCTGGAGGTGTGAGTGTCGAGGTGCGGTCCGATGCCGCATGAAAGATGCAAAGAATTGTACAGAAGTTAGATTAGAAAATATAGTTTATTTAAAAGTAAATTAAAGAAAGAGAAGATTCACCTCCCCAAGGTGGGGGAGGGGGCCAAAGCCAGGAAGCATGGTGACAGCCATAGCTCAAAGAGTGCATGACCACATACAATTAATGATTTAATACTGCATCTTTATGTTTGTTTCTCTTAGCCAAATGGTGCCATGAACAGTCTGTGTTTGTATGAATTTTCTTTACATTTCATGCATTAATGGCATACATAATTTTTTCTTAATTTTGGTTTGCTTCTAGTTTCTTTAAATCAGCAACAATGTCCCAGAAAATTGGATGGGTGCAGTGATTCATGCTTGTAGTTACAGTTACTCAGGAGGCTAAAGTGGCAGAATCCTATGAGGCCATGAGTTCAAGCCTGCAGTGAGCCCATGATAGATACATGCTACTGCACTTCAACCTGAGTGACTGAGCAAAACCTTGCCTCTAAATAAATAAATAAAAAAGATCATATATAAGTGGACCTGTGGCGGTGACCCAGTGGTATACTAACTCTATATAAACAAAATAGAATAAAAAGTATAAGTGGACCCACACAGTTCAACCTTGTTCAAGGTCAGCTGTATATATTTTAAAGCAATACATTGCTAGTGTCGGTTATCTATTCAAATGTCCCCAGTCATCTTGAAAATTGTATTTTATAGTTTGTTCAAATCAGGATCCATACAAATCAAATCCATAATGGATTTAATTGCTGTCTTGACTCTCCTCTTTTCTGTTGGTCCTTCTGCCCCCTCCCTTTCTCTTGCCATTTGTTTGTTGTGGAAACTAGGTCTTTTTGTCCTGTAGAGTTTCCTTTATTATGGATAAGGGAACTTGCTGATTGCAACTTAATAGGTTTTTCTACCCTTATATTTTTTGAAACTGGTGTTTAACTCAAGACACTTGATCAAATTCAAACTCATTGGTGGTGTTAGGGAAGAGGGACATAGAACACTTAATTGATCACTTTCTGTTGCATGATATCAGGTGTTATATGATATCTGGTGCTTCTGTAGTTTTCCACTTAAAAATATTTCTGCTTCTTTCTTGTTTTACCTCTTAGAACAGTGGTTATTCAGTAGAATATTTTTGTAATAATCGAGATGTTTGGGTGCAGTGGCGCACACCTGTAATCCCAACAACACTTTGAGAGGCCGGGGCAGGAGGATTGCTTGAGCCCAGGAGTTTGAGAGCAGCCTAAGCATCATAACGAGACCTCATCTCTACAAAAAATTAGCTAGGTATGGTGGTGCGCATCTGTAGTCTCAGCTATTCCAGAGACTGAGGTGGAAGAATCATCTGAGCCTGAGGTCAGTGAACCGTGGTCATGTCACTACACTCCAGTGACAGAGTGAGACCTTGACTCAAAGTAAAAAAATGTTCATCACCACTGCTCAATTTGGTATCCACTAACCACATATGACCATGTGACTACTGAGCATTGAGGAACTGAATTTTTAATTTTAATTAACTTAAATTTTAGTGGCTACTGTATTGGAAATTACAGCTATAGGACATTCAAAGCAATATTAAATAACAGAGGTAGATGTTTGTTTCTGATTTTAGCATAAATTACTGTTTTATAGGTAAATATATTAGTTTTTTATTATGACTTTTTGACTGACAAATCGTAATTACATATATGGAATGCAGTGTCATGTTTTGATACAGGCATACAATGTGGAATGATTAAATCAAGCTAATGTGTCACCTCACTTTTTTTTTACTTACTATTTTTTTATTGTGAGACATTTGAAATTTACTTTGTTATTTTGACATGCACAATATATTTTTATTGATTATAGTCTTTCTACAGTGTAGTAGCTCTCAAAACCAATTCCTTCTGCCTGAGACTTTGGACCCTTTGGTCATCACCTTCCCATTCTCCTCTCTTTTCGCCCTTTCATTCTACTCTCTACTTAAATACATTCAACTATTTTCATTCTTATACATAGGTGAGATCATACAGTATTGGTCTTTTCTGTGTCTGGCTCATTTCAGTTAGCATAATATCCTCTAGGTTCATCCAGGTTGTCACAAATGACAGGAGTTTCTTCTTTTTTAAGACTGAGTAATATTCTATAGTATGTATGTGTGTGTGTGTATTACATTTTCTTTCTCCATTCATCTGTTGACGAACACTTAGATGGATTCCATATCTTGGCTATTGTGAGTAATGCTGCAGTGAACATAAGAGTGCAAATTTCCCTTTGACATACTGATTTTAATTCCTTTGGATATATACTCAATAATAGGATTGCTGGATCATGTGATAGTTGTGTTTTTAGAGAAACCCCTGCACCATTTCCTGTAATGACTGCACTTATTTACATTCCATCAAGTTTACAAGAATTCTCTTTTTTCCACATCTTCGCCAACACTTGTCCTTCATCCTTTTGATAAAAGCTATCCTAACACTTATGATCTCATTGAAGTTTCAATTTGTTAGTAACTTTTTTGTATAATTTATATGTTATAATTATGTGACCTTGTTTTTCCTATGGGACAGCGATCTAGGGCAGCCCTGCAGAGGTACCTGTTCTACTGTAATCGCTATATGAACCACATGCAGAGTCTACGCTTTGAGCACAAACTATATGCTCAGGTGAAACAGAAGATGGAGGAGATGCAACAGCACAACATGTCCTGGATTGAGGTGCAGTTCCTGAAGAAAGCAGTTGATGTCCTCTGCCAGTGTCGTGCCACACTCATGTACACTTATGTCTTCGCTTTCTACCTCAAAAAGAATAACCAGTCTATAATCTTTGAGGTAGGAATCATTCCTGGGTGGGTAAAAAGCCCACCCTATGTCATAGCACTCTTTGGTGTTTCATCCTTTACATAAAGTTTTACATAGTCCTGTCTGTTCAGAAAATGTGGGTAAATGCAGTATTACGAAAATCCAAGAAATTTCTATTTCTTATCCTAAACTACATTCAAATTGATATGGTTTAGCCTACTGCCAACTAAGTATATGAGTTCTGGAGTTAGCCTTAGATTGAATCTTCACTTCATCATTTTTAAGCTCTGTTGATGTGGAGCTAATTACTTAGCCTCTTGTTTCTCTCTTTTAAAGTGGGAATATTTGTGGTAATTTTCTACACAGCACTGGCACATCATAAGTTCTCAATAAAAGCCTTTATTCAAGCAAAAACTCTATGGTATTAGAAGTTAATATGGTGATTGACTTTGGTGGAGAAGTAATAAATAAAATCCTGGCTTTAGCCAGGCTTGGTGGCTCAGCCTGTAATCCCGCGCCTTGGGAGGCTGAGGTGAGTGGATTGCCTGAGCCTGAGGGTTCGAGACCCGCCTGGGCAACTTGGTGAGACGTCATCTCCACAATAAATAAAAAAATTAGCCGGGTGTGGTAGCGCGTGCCTGTAGTTCCAGCTACTTGGAAGGCTGAGGTGGAAGGATCGCCGTAGCCCAGCGGGTCGAGGCTGCAGTGGCCACTGCACTCCAGTCTGGGCGACAGAGTGAGACTCCAACTCAAACAAACAAACAAACAAAAAGCCTGGTTTTTAGCTGTAAAGATTTTTAAGTAAAGATGCTCATTTAAAATTGATGCAAGTTGGGCATGGTGGCTCACGCCTGTAATCCCAGTACTTTGGGGAGGCTGAGGCGAGAGAATTGCCTGACATCAGCCTGGGAAACTTGATGAGACCTTGTCTCTGCAATAAATCAATAAAATTAGCTGGAAATGGTGGCGTCTGCCTGAAACCTCAGCTACTTGGAAGACTGAGGTGGAAGGATCACCTGAGCCCAGCAGGTTGAGGCTATGGTGGCCGTAAGTGTGCCACTGCTCTCCATCCTGGGTGACCAAGTGAGACTCCAAGTCAAAAAATAAAGTTGATGCATGAAACATTGTTGTCTATAGATGACTAGACAGTAAGACTGACTAGCAGATGAGAATTTTAATCTTCCACACAGTCCTCTTTATAAGAAATAGATGTGACCAGACATAAGCAAGAATAGGTTTCTGTTTTTTCTTCAAATTTCCCTTTGTGTTTTTAGCAAGGAATATTTATCAGAACTAGAAGATTCCAGTAGACACTTTAAGTCCTTCCAAGTTGTCCTCAATATTCTTCCAAAAGTAGTAGGTGAACCTTTAGTTCTTTTAACACTTTAAAAATTATTCTTGAAAAAGAACAAACAAGTTGTTGGAGGTAGAAACCATAAAGAACTTTACAGGTGCGGTGAAACCATCTATGAAAATTTTTGGAATTAGTGTTGTGAGAGTAGACTGTAGTCAACAAAACATCTATAATGGTTTATCCTCTAGCTTTATTTTGAAACCAGAATTTATTGCTGTGTATTCTTTTTGCAGAATAACCAAGCAGATCTAGAGAATGCCACAGAGGTGCTTTCAGGCTACCTTGAAAGAGATATTTCCCAAGATTCTCTGCAAGATATTAAGCAGAAAGTACAAGATAAGTACAGGTAAGATGTTTTTCAGTAGCTGTTGAATAAGACTTTCTGCCAGTGGTGGTCTTAGCATGCCTTAGCAGTGAAGTTCAGTGATAGTGAAACTGGGTTTAGTTACTGGATAGTAGCTGAGGTGCTGCCATGTCCCATGTTACTTCTGTCCATTGGGCATTGCATTGTGGGTTGTAGTTTTCAAGCAAAGAGGAGGAATTCAGCCATTTATCCCACTGGCTTATTCTCCTTCTGTTCAGCTCTAACTATTTAGCTACTACCTTGCAAGGAAGAAAGAGTCCCAATAGGGCAAGTGGCCTTTAGGAAGAGGGGTGAGAAATGGAGTTGGATCTTAGGGAATCCTGTAAGTTGTGGCTGTTGACAAGTGAGCCATGGAGACTGACTTTTTATTAGATTTTTTGTAATCTGTAAAGAGAGATTTACTTTGTCCTAGGAGTAGATGATACTTGAAGATATATTGCCTCTTAAGCTAAAGATGCAAAGAGTGTGATTCCTCAACATGAAGCTCTTTCCCTCAAAGTTTTTTTCCTGGGAGATGCTAATGCCTTTTTTAAAGTAATAGGGAACTTTGGGAATTTTGAAGACTAATATTTTCACTTCCCATAGCAAACTATAGCTAGTATATTATGTTTTTAGTAGTCATAAAGTTAACAAAGATTTTGCAGATGTGAGTAAATACCCAATAAATTCTTTCTGAAACTGTTTACTTTGCTATAGAACTAAGGTATTGAATCATGATTTCTAAGGTTTATCAGAACTTCTAACACTTTATTGCTTTAAACTTAATTCCTATGACTAGGGATTATGGCTTTTGAAAAATACTATTTCAATGTTAGAAGCATTTTGATGTGTCTGTACATCTAGACCTGATCATGTGCCTATTAAAACAGGTGCTTGATTCCAAGTCTGGATAAACTGTAGGGGTGCCTTAAAAAATAAGTAAGTGCCTCTTTTTTATTACTGGAGGCTGATGACAAGTTTTTTTTCTCTTTGATTACAGATACTGTGAGAGTCGGCGAAGGGTTTTGTTACAGCATGTGCATGAAGGCTATGAAAAAGATCTGTGGGAGTACATTGAGGACTGAGAGTGGCCCTGCATAAAACGAACTCTGAAAACTTTACCATCTAGAGTGCTCGTGCAATTAAAACAAACAAAACAACACAAACAAGGAGGCACTAAGCCTATTCTGACACTGCTGGGCTGTAGTACCAGAATTCTGTTTTGTTAACGGAAAGTTTAAGTAAATTATATTGTAATAAAAAAGGTAGATAAACCATTGTACAACAGTATTCTAGGCCTCCAACAAAAGTGTGACAGACACACTCAAAGCCCTCCAACTTTAACTTGTAACGTAGCTTCATTCTCAAAGCTGACTCCTTTTTTCTTTTTCTTTTTCCTGAGTGTAGTACAGTTAAAATTTCAAACAGCTCCTTGACACTGCTTTTCATGTCCAAACCAGCCATTTTGTTGTACTTTGGTAAAGGACCTCGTCCCCTTCCTCCCCTACACATGCAAATACACCCATACACACAGACTGAGTCTCTTTCTCTCATACCCCAAGGTCATGAGTGAATGATGATTAGTTCCTTGTAAAGAAAATCTTGGGATGGGGAAGGGGGTAGACAGTAAAAGGATTAAACAAACAAAAAACAAAAAAACTTTGTATATGACTTTTAAAACAAGAGGACAACACAGTATTTTTCAAAATTGTATATAGCGCATATGCATGGACAAAGCAAGCGTGGCACGTGTTTGCATAATGTTTAATTACAAAAAATATTTATTCTTTAAAAATCTTCAAGATTATGTCTATTTGCTGTGCATTTTCTTTCAGTTTGCTTTATCTTTCCAGGGTTGGGGTTGGGATAAAGGTATGTTGGTTGCACCTCTGAAAGACCTAACTAGAGCTCTTCAGTTTTCATTCTCCTGAGGTTACTTTGCTCTTTCTGGTTTGTGTATGTCTGTTGCTGACCAGGGAGGGGCCTCATGCCTTGAATTCCCAGCTCTTGACAGGGACAGGGAGGTCAAGCTTTAACTAAATGCTGTGGCCCAGTAAGGGCTGCAACAGGGAGTTTTGTTGCTGCAGTTTTTTGAATGATCCTGTCCCCAACCCAGTCTCCCTCCGTGGCCTCATACCTCTACCCCAAACCCTTGTGTGCCCATGTTGTGCACACAGCTGTAGGTTTCCTAGGCTCCCCATCACATCCAGAGGAAGCATTTCAGAATTTCTTTTCCTTTTCCCTTTTTGTTTTCCCTTAATTGCTGCTTTGAGCCTTTTAAGATTTTAGTTAAGGCTCATCTCTCACCCCTTCTCTACATTAGGGTGTCAAATAGAATGTTTTGCTTTAAATATAAATAAATAGCCATTCACTTAGTCTCAGATTGTGAATTTAAAATGACGGATACTGAAATTGCTTGTGTGTGTTGGTGTGGGTTCAGTTTTCAGTTTGGAGGCGAACACCCCTAGAACATGATATTCCCATCTAGTACGTTTAAATAGAAATCACTGAGTTTGCTTCTTTTCTATTGTCAGCAGATAGGAGAATTAATAATGCATTTTAGCTGTGATGTCCATTTTTATGAAATTTCTACTAAGAGCTATGTTAAAAGTAAAGGATGGTGGTGGTTTTATTAACTCTATATCTGTTTAGGCCATTCTGGCTGTGGTATTTTTCGATAGGTCAGCATCCCTAAATCTGTCAGTTTTATACAGGAGTGCAGAGTGAACTAGGCAACTAGATTAAGAGGTCTCAATATGAAATAATACCAGTTTGGGCTGAGGACCTCTTTGTCTTCCTTTAAACGTCTTGTGCCTAGGGAGTGTTTACCATTTGTGAGGCAGCTTTGTCTGCTCTTGCATTGTACATCTTATTACTCCATTGGGAAGTAGGTTCACTTTCCTCTGGCCTTTTGCCTAAGTTAGGCTTTGCTGAATCAACCCTACTTTTCCTTTTAGAAAAGGTTGTTACATGAGATGTACTTGCAACTGTTCTTTTCCCATCAAAAATCAGTGAATGTTTGCTGAGTATATTATGCTGCTTCCTTAAACCACTTGTCGCTTTAGGATCAACTCGACCTGTACCTTTTCTCCTTCCTTCCCTTGCCACCTCAGGTGCAGATCTGAACTCAGTGTCTGCTTCTTCCAGATTCTTCTCTCCCCTGCTCTTCCCTCATCATCCATTTTACTTTATTTTACTTTAAATGACTGAATCAATCTTAAAAGACATTTATTAAAACTGAGATTTGTTTTTTTTTTTTAGAAAGCTTGAATAAGTTCCTTTCCCTGGTAACATTGAAAAGCAGCCAGAGTTGCTATATAGATACATGTGGCTCCCTTAAAATGCTTTGTGTATGTGTGGTGTTTTTAAACAAATCTTACCAGTTAACTTTGCAGTATCTAGGTTTGACTGTCACAAATCCTCTTTACATACTCCCCTTGCAACAAGTATCCAAAAACAGTGTGTACACTTGGTAATAATCAACCCCTGCCCATGGACGAACAGTGCTTTTTAGAGATGCTTTCTAGTTTCAGTGTTGGCAAACTACCTGAGGGTAGTACAGTTGTGGGTGCGTTCCCTAATTTGTATGGATCAAGGTGAACTGGCCTTTTCTACTTCCAAGCTTTTAACAGCTAACATATTTGACAGAATTCCTAGAATTGATTGCTTTCGTTGTTAGTAGCTTCAGTGACCCCCGCTGGGATAGGCAAGCCATACTGTAGGACAGCTTCCCTATTTCACCTAACTGTCTTTCTATCAGAGGGCTCTATTCACAGTAAGCACGAGGGTCTCCATGTCTTCTTGAGGTCAGTTACGTTATCTTTTGAAAAGTGCATGCTTCATTTGAACAATTCATTGAGCAGTAGATGGACTTTCAATTATTTAAAAATTTTGATCCAAAGCTCAGGACACAAACCACAGTGGTAAAATTGAGAAGCATATAGTATCATCGGACTCTAAATTCTGTATAATTTGCTGCAACCCAGATTGTATGTGTTTTATGTGTGTTTAAATAAATATATTAAATACACATGTGTATACATACACGCATATACAACAGTTCCAAGACTGACTGACTTCATTTGAAATGGTTGAATCTGCAGAGTGGTTCAGCCATGATTAAGAACTGAGATTTAGTACAAGAGAGAAAAGAACTTACTGTAACAAATACTCTTAGCTACAAAACCCAGTATAGAGCACTTGGGGGATGGGAGGGGGCGGGTTGGTGAGACAATCAGATCGGTAAATTGATTAAATGCTCCTAACCCTGTAACTTTGTGCATAGAGCACCCTGTGCTGTGGAAATAACTGTTCTTAGATCTCATTGTAACTGGACTGTTCAGGTTGCCCAGAGGGAAAGAACATTCCTAATTCTAATAAAATAAACTTTTATTTTGTTATTCCATTAGTTACTTACGTTTATTTTTATAGTTAAACTACTATAGGTGGCTAACTGCTACCTGTATCATGTGCCTTATTCACTGTTCCTACTCAATATAAGATGTCAAGATTTGGTTCAGTTTCTTTGCAGGGAACTGTGAATGAGACCTTCCCCAATGTTTGGTTACTGAAATCTTCCTAACATTTTCTGAAAGCTTTCCAATTTTTGTCTTGAACATTGAATTTAGATTGCTGTTTGTGTTGTAATAGTGATACATATTAAATGCTCAGTAGGCCTGCATATGTCCATTTTCTAAACATAAAATACTTTAAAAGTCATTCTCAGTTAACCTCAAAGCTACTTCATAATACTTCCATTTTAAGCTCACAGGGATGAAGGGAGGGTTGTCTTAAAAGAAGATCCCAAAGTTGGAGATACTTTATCATTGAGATTCTAGCCAAGTCCAAATTTTAGAACAATTTAGTCTTACTTAGCTCTGTAACTATGAGAGTTCATTTATCACTTTCATCGCCAAAGCACTTTAACTTATATTACAGTACTGTCTAAAATGCATGGAGGAGAAATTGCTCGGTTTTACAAAGAAAGAAAATAAGGCTCAGTGAGGCTAGGTAACTTGTCCAAGAGTTCGCCATTTCTTCTGCCTGGGACTAGGCATTGTACTACCTCTTTGTGGCATATTTTCTCATTCTGGTCTCAGAATGACCTAGTGGCTCTTAACTACATTGTACTTTTTAAAAACCACATCAAAGACTATAGAAATACCCATCACTACTACTAGCATACATGTGTGATCCCTGTGCAGAGTTAGCAACTAATCTGAGCCCGTGTTTTGGCTGGTTATTAGGAGCCATCCGTGGAAGAGTAGTCCTCATCTTGCAGGTGAAGGCAAGCAGTCCTTATGTGAAGACTGCCGCGTTTGACGGTTGAGACTAAATGGCTTAGGGTGATTTGACAAATACCCAAGTAATATATGTAGTTGTTAGTGTAGTTATTCAAATGAATTTCCAATGTAAAGAATTTTGGATAGTCTACTGGAACTTGTTACGGGATTTGTTTCAGACCTAATAGCTACAAACACAGAACAGCCAATGTCGATTTGATCTCACCATTTATCCTTACAAAGGATGACCTCTGGGCCATTAAAGAAAATAGTAAGTAGCACTGTGGGACAGTTTTGACTCTCAGAAACAGAAAAATCTGTGGACCCTTCAGGTTTTTCATATATCTTTGGGGATAAAATTGGTACATATTGAAGAGTTTTGCTTTTCTATTTACCCAAGATAGACAACTCAGATGCTCAGTTGGAAATCAAACAGTCCCTACCATTGAAGTAGAAAGGCACCTTCAGGGTTTTTGTTTTTTTGCTTTTGTGGAATTAAACCCAATTTTTAAGGCAACTTGTTGGTTTTTCTCTAGGCTGTAGTATTTAGGATGGGAAGAATAATATAAAATTCTTGTGAAGAGCAATTTTCAGGCAATGATAAGGCCATTTTCAGGGTAGGAGCCACTTTACTTGTAAATCAATAACATGCTGATATGTATGTAGCATCTCTAACGACGCCATTAGTAATTCAGGGGTCTCAAGTAATCCATGAGTCTCAAATGCAGATGTCAAAAGAGCCAGGTAAATACTTGTCTGAAATATACTACCCTGGGCTAGGTGGACCCCTCATGGAAATTATTTTATTGCTTTGACTTTTGACCAGGCATCAGTATTTTTAAAATCTCTTTTCTCATAGCCACCCTTGATGTGCAGACCAGGTTGAGACCCTTGATTTAGATGACTATAGTTACAGTGAGGGTAGAGGCCAGCAACACTAGGTTGTAAGGAACAAAAGAATTGAAGGCAAGTTCACAGGCTTAGGGTAGGGCCTCACTGGATATCCTGGCTAAGTGGGTTTTGTGGAATAGTGTCTCCCACGGGTCCGGTGTGCAGTGCCCAGTGTGTCTTCTGTCAGTTTTCTGGAAAGTGGTCCCCCTTGGAGATAGCAATTCACAAATTCTTTGTTTGTTTGAGTTGGAGTCTCACTCTGTCGCCCAGACGAGTACAGTGGCACGCTCTGGCCACCACAGCCTTGACCTGCTGGGCTCTGGCAATCCTACCTCAGACCTCCAAGTAGCTGGAACTACAGGTGCACGCTACCATGCCCGGCTAATTTTTAAAAAATTTTTATTGTAAAGAGGAGGTCTCGCCAAGTTGCCTGAGTGGGTCTTGAACCCGCAAGCTCAGGCAATCCACTCACCTCGGCCTCCCAAAGTGCTGGGATTACAGGCTGAGCCCCCGAACCCGGCCCACAAATTCGTTACTGAGAAGTAGAAATGAGAAACGTGTCAGCTGGCAGTACGTTCTCTTTCCAAGGCAGAGAGATCTGGGAGAGTAAATCAGTATATAGGACCCGAACCAAATGAAGTTGAGTGGTTATAAGCAAAGCTGCCATTAAGCTATTTGCATCAAGTCAATGCACAGTACCGTTTAATCACTTAAAGTTCAGAGCACTTAAGAGTCCACAAGTAGCCGGGCTTGGTGGCTCAGCTTGTAATCCCCGCGCCTTTGGGAGGCTGAGGTGAGTGGATTGCCTGAGCCCGTGGGTTCGACCCGCCTGGGTAACTTGGCGAGACCTCATCTCTACAATAAATCACAGATTAACCGGGCGTGGTAGCGCGTGCCCATAGTTCCAGCTACTTGGAAGGCTGAGGTGGAAGGATCGCCAGAGCCCAGCAGGTCGAGGCTGCGGTGGCTGGGAGCGGCCACGCACTCCAGTCTGGGTGACAGAGTGAGACTCCAACTAAAAAAATAAAAAATAAAAAATTCACAAGTTTCTCATTTTTATTTTTCATTGTTTTGATAATCTTGTGTGTTTATTCCCAGTGTAGTGTAGTAGAAAGAATATTGATATTTCTCAGCCATAGTTTTCTTTTTTGTAAAATGGGTATACTAACAGAATCATAATTTGTTGAGTGCTTCTTGCCAGATGCCTTACTGTATTTTCTAAGCAGCCCTAAAACAAAGTAGGCATTGCTATGCTATTTTTTAAGTGAGGAAATAAGACTGTTCACTCACCCAAGAGTTACATACTGAGTGAATAGCAAGGTCTTGCTTGTCAGATTCCATAGGCTACTTCTGTGCTATGTTGTCTGTTTCATAAGAATGAGGATCAGAAAAAATGCAATAACAAAGCCTAGTTGCAAATAATAATAAGGACATCAGTGCTAAGATGGGCAAGAAATAAGGATTCAGACCTGTCTGGTAGACTTCCAAAGGCAGGGATGAGATTGAACTCAGGAACTAGAAAGCTGTTCTGGGCCCCTGAACCGGTATCATCTTCCATCTATAGTTGTACGTCTTTAACAGCTTCTGCTTTTCCTGTCAATTACCCCATAGCTCCAGGTGTTATATGTTAACTCTATTCTGGACACATGTAAACAGAACCAGTCAGATTCATGGGGCAGGATCATCAATACAAACATGGCTTTTGGGACCTTATCCCAGTGGATTGGGAGGGATATCTTGGAGATCATGGTTAACTGATTTCATATCATGAAAATTGTCTTTGAAAAAACTGAAATGTCATGAAATTTTTTTAAAAGTGTAAGGAGTTAGTATGTAATAATTATGACTAAATGGTGTTTACCAAATGCTTCATGTCTATCTCATTTAAAAAAATTTAAAAAAAAAAATTTTTTTTTTAAAAACAGTCTCAGCTGGGCTTGGCTCAGCCTGTAATCCCGCGTCTTTGGGAGGCTGAAGTGAGTGGATTGCCTGAGCCTGCGGGTTCGAGACCCGCCTGGGCAGCGAGACCTCATCTCTACGATAAATCAAAAAAACAGCCGGGCATGGTAGCGCATGCCTGTAATTCCAGCTACTTGGAAGGCTGAAGCGGAAGGATCACCGGAGCCCAGCAGGTCGAGGCTGCGGTGGCCGGGTGCGGCCACTGCACTCCAGTCTGGGCGACAGAGTGAGACTCCAACTCAAAAAAAATAAAACTAAATAAAATAAAAGACAGTCTCGCTGGGCATAGTGGCTCACGCCTGTAATCCCAACACTTTGGGAGGTTGAAGTGAGAGGATTGTCTGAGTCTGGGGGTTTGAGACCAGCTTGGGCAACTTGGCAACCTTGTCTCTACAATAAATCCAAAAATGAGCCGGGCATGATGATGCATACCTGTAGTTCCATCTACTTGTAAGGCTGAGGCAGAAGGATCGCCTGGGCCCAGCGGGTCAAGGCTACAGTGTGCACTGCAGCCTGGATAACAGAAAAAAAAAAAAAAGACAGTCTTGCTATATTTGCCCAGGCTGGTCTTAAGCTCCTGGGCTCAAGCGACCCTGCCTCAGTCTGCCAAGTAGCTGGGACCATAGACATGCACCACTCCCTCTCGGACCTTCCATCTCATTTACTTCTCACAGTCCTATGATGTAGTTATCGTCTTCATTTTATAAATAAGAACACTGAAGCTCAAAGAAGTTGGATAACTCTCGAGTTCATCCCATTAGTAAGTGGTGGTTTCAAACTTAGGTTTCTTCAGTCAGCATCTGCAGTGCCAGGCACTGGAGATACAGCAATGAACAAAGGGTCTGTTGGGTTACCTTAAACATTTAACCTTGATTTCATGAAGAGACTGGATTTCATGAAGAGAACTAAGATCTCCCAGTCAGTTAATAGCAGAACTGGAACCTCATTGGGCCCCTATATTATTTTCACCATACTATAGCTGCTTCTCACACAAGACTCAGCAAAAGCACCTGTTAAAATTATATAGACTGATTAGGAGACTTTCAAACTTAGATTCCCCTGGAAACTCAATTCTTATCTTGGCTCTTCTATGTTCAAAACAGATGCTTCTTTTGTTGGTGACCTCAGATAATACTAAGGACTCAAAATATGCCTTCTTCCTCTCACCTTTGAAAATCATTTTAATGAGTTAAGAAGCAAGTCTTATATTTCCAAACCCTTTCCAGAAGGCCAACCTTACTTATTTTGAGCTCCTGACACTGGCTTTTTACAAAAAATTTTTAAAAGATGGGTTCTCACAATGTTGCCCAGGCTGGAGTGCAGTGGCTATTCACAGGCACAATTATAGCTCAGTACAACCTTGAACTCCAGAGTTCACACCATCCTCCTGCCTCAACTTCCCAAGTAGTTGGGACCACAGGTGCACACCATCACCCCCAACTGACATTGGCTGTATATGCATAAATTAACACTTCCTAAGTAATATTTTGTCTCTTGACACTTGTTTATCCCCCTTCACTGACTACACCTGTTTAAAAGTTCAGTATTTGCTCTTTAAGTCACCTGCCTTTTGCCATGGAGTATTCAAGTTTCAGTGTGAGAATTTGGAAAGTAATGATAGAAATATAAAACCAATTCTTTACAGTAGCCAGTTTATTCCCCAGAAAACTCTTTAGGCTTAAAACTTGTTTCTGTAAGTTTTAGGTATCCTTCTGATGGCTAAAATTTGTTTCTATATGCAAGGTAACAAAGCAGTCCTGGAAGCCACTTCAGGGCACTTTTTTATTTTTTATTTTTTTTTAGTTGGAATCTCACTCTGTCACCCAAACTGGAGTGCAGTGGCACACTCCCGGCCACCCCAGTGTCGACCTGCTGGGCTCTAGTGATCCTTCCGCCTCAGCCTTTCAAGTAACCGGAACTACAGGCACCTGGCTGATTTTTTTTTTTTTTTTTTTTTTATTGTAGAGCCATCTCGCCAAGTTGCCCCAGCTGGTCTCCAACCCTCAGGCTCAGGCAGTCCACTTGCCTCAGTCTCCCAAAGTGCTAGTATTACAGGCTGAGCCACTGAGCCCGGCCTCAGGGCACTTTAAATGGCTCTTAAGAGTTAACAAATCTAGGGCTTGTGCAGGGAGGATCTAGCTCTGTGGAGTCAATTGACCAAGGTAGGATTCCTGAGGATTGAGCAAACATACATGCAGTAGGCTTTCATCCCAAGTTTTCTTAGGAACCCTATCCAAAAACACTACTCCTTGAATTTCCCACCTTCCACTTGCTGGGTAACTCCTTTGCCATGTGTACTCCCACCTCTTCAGGGCACATCATTTTCTCAGAGGGAGTGTAGCATTAAATAATAACCAGTATTTATAGAGCACTTCCTGTGCGCCTACTTGAGCAGCAGACATTTGAATGAAAGGCTTTAAAAGTGTTAAGTTCTTGTACCTGCTCTCAAGTCATTTATAACCCAGTTGCTGGTCTTTCTGGTATGAACAAAGTTGTTTGCTTGTTAATAAATTCCTACTACATACCCTGACTTCTGGTTTGTTTCTAACTGAGGGCAAAAACCAATAAGTTTTCTAATAAGGGAGGAAGAATGACCTGAGTGTCCACCTGCTTTGGAAAAGATGTCTGCTTTGTTTTTAAAAAATTTTTATTTTAAAGATGTGGGGTACAATTCAGGATTGGGTATACAAGTGGTCATTGTACAGGTAAAGTTTGGGCCTCACTTTGGTCCCCACTTCTCCTGGTTTGAGATCAGGTACCCTTATTGAAGTGTGCACCCCCCGTCCCCTGGTAGTGTCCCACTACTGCCAATGCCTTTTTTATAGTATGATAATTGTTCAGGGTCCACATATGAGTGAGAACATGTAGTACTCAGTTATTTGTTTCTGTGATAGATCACCAACTCTGAGTATTATAGACTCTAAATCCATCCAAGTTGCTGCAAAGTTCATAATTTTGTCCTTTATGGCTGTGTAATATTCCATCATGTATATGTACCACATTTAAAAATTCCAGTCCACTTTCAATGGGCAGCATGGTTAGTTTTTGCTATTGTGAATAATGCTGCATTAAACATGCGTGTGCAGGTATCTTTTTATAGAGTGATTTGAGTTCCTCTGGGAATATTCCCAGTATATTCCCAGAAGGGGACTGCTGGGTTGTATGGAAGGTCAATTGATGCCTACTTTGGATAGGAAATTATTTTGTAACTAATTTGGAGCATTGTAAAGGTCATGGCAGCAAATGCTAGAGAATGGGCTTAATGAAAATTGATAGTATTATGCATGTCTTTGAATAATTAATTTTTGCCTTATCATTTTGACTTTCCTGCAATAAAGTAGGTTAAGCATTGTACTTTTAAGGAACTCCATCATATATTCATGTACAAATCAAATTAGTACAAGTCAGTGCCTTACAATGGCCAAATGGTTACTCACTATCCAATGGAAATAAAAGACTGTTGGTGCCACAGAATTGCTTCACAGATTCTAAATGTTATCTCTTTGGGACACTAGATTATGTGCTCTTTAATATGAATTCCACAGTCAAGGACCCAGCCCTGAACAGATAAGAGCCCCCAAATCACACTGAACCAAACAAATCAAATTGATCAGTAAAAGGTTGGAGACAGATGCTCCTGGAATAGAAATCCACCACTTGACCTTTATTTTAAATTGATACATAGAAATTAATAGGCTAGGCATGGTGGCTCACACCTGTCATCCCAACACTTTGAGAGGCGGAGGTAAGAGAATTGCCTGAGCCCAGGGGTTTAATACCAGCCTGGGCAACTTGGGTGACACCTCATCTCTACAATAAATTAAAAGTTTAGCCAGGTATGGTGGTGCATGCCTATAATTCCAGCTACTTGGAAGGCTGAGGCAGAAGGATCATCTGAGCCCAGCAAGTCAAGGTTGTAGTGGCCATGAGCATTCCAGCCTGGGTGACAGAGTGAAGAAAAGAAAAAAGAAAAATTAATATAGTAAACTACACACATCTTAACCGTTGAGTTTGCTGTTTTGACAATCATATACATCTGTGTAATAACCACTTAGAAGAAGATACAGAACATTACAATTAACCTAGAAAGTTCTCTTGGGTAGCTACCTTTAAAATTCTCCCTGAGCCCCTCCCACTCTAGTGGTCCCTTGCTGATTTTTATTACTAAATCTTTGTTTTGCCTCTTTGTGGACTTTATATAAATGGAATCATATAATATATATTCTTTTGTACCTGACTTCTTTCACTTACAATATTTTAAAGACTATTATTGTATGTATCAGTAGATCTTCTTTGTTGCTGAGTAGTATTTCATTTTATAAATATACCACAATTTGTTTATCCATTCTCCTCTTGATGGTCTTTTAGGTTGTCTCCAGCTTGGGGCAATTACAGATAAGGCTACTATGGACATTCTTTTTTATTTTTATTTTTGAGTTGGAGTCTCACTCTGTTGCCCAGATTGGAGTGCAGTGGCACGCTCCCAGCCACCGCAGCCTGGCAATCCTTCCGCCTCAGCCTTCCAAGTAGCTGAAACTACAGGTGCGCGCTACCACGTCAGGTAATTTTTGATTTATTGTAGAGATGAGGTCTCGCCAAATTGCCCAGGCGGGTCTCCAACACGCAGGCTCAGGCAATCCACTCACCTCAGCCTCCCACAGCGCGGGATTACAGGCTAAGCCACCATAGTGAGCCCAGCTCACTATGGACATTCTTACACAAGGTGTTTGGGTTTGGTCTTATTTATTTATTTATTTGGTGGATATATATTTTCACTTCTCTTGGAAAAATACTTAAGAGTAGAAAATTGTTGGTTCATATGGTAAGTGTATGTTTTTAAGAGACTGCCCACCTGGTCGGGCTCAGTAGCTCAGCCTGTAATCCCAACACTTTGGGAGGCCAAGTCGAGAGGATTGCCTGAGCCTGTGCTTCCAAACCAGACTGGGCAACTTGGTTAGACCTCGTCTCTACAATAAATCACAAAAACTAGCTGAGTGTGGTGACATGTGTCTGTAGTTCCAGCTACTTGGAAGGCTGAGGCAGAAGAATTGCCTAAGCCAAGCAGGTCAAGGCTGAGGTGGCTGTGAGCATGCCACTGCACTCCAGCCTGGGCGAAAAGAGTGAGGCTCCAATTCAGGAAAAAAAAAAGAATGAAAGAAACTGCCCTCCTGTTTTTCAAAGTGATTTTACCATTTTGTACTCCTATAAGTGTTATATGAGAGTTCCAGTTGCTCCACACCTCTCTCAACATTTACAGTCGTGTTTTTTATATTAGCCATTTTATTTTATTTTTATTTATTTTTGAGTTGGAGTCTCACTCTGTCACCCACACTGGAGTGCAGTGGCCACTCCCAGCCACCGCAGCCTCGACCTGCTGGGCCCCGGCAATCCTTCTGCCTCAACCTTCCAAGTAGCTGGAAATACAGGCGCGTGCTACCACGCCCAGCTAATTTTTTTTGATTTATTGTAGAGATGAGGTCTCGCCTGCCCAGGCGGGTCTCGAACACACGGGCTCAGGCAATCCACTCACCTCAGCCTCCCAAAGGCACGGGATTACAGGCTGAGCCACTGAGCCCAGCTTATATTAGCCATTTTAGTGGGGGTAAAATAAGTCTGATTTTAATGTATATTACATTTCGCTGATGGTTGATACTGAGCACTTTTTCATATGCTGATCTTCCATTTGTAAATCTTTCATGAAACATCTATGTCTTTTCTCATTTTAAAATCGAGTGTTTTTTATTATAGATATTAATGTTATTATTATTTTTGAGTTGGAGTCTCACTCTGTCACCCAGGCTACAGTACAGTGGCACACTCACAGCCACCACAGCCTCAACCTGCTGGGCTCAGGCGATCCTTCTACCTGAGTCTTCCAAATAGCTGGAACTATAGGCGCCTGCCACCCTGCTTTGCTAATTTTTTGATTTATTGTAGAGGCGAGGTCTCACCATGTTGCCCAGGCTAGTCTTGAACCCGTGGGCTCAGGCAATCCTCTCACCTCCACCTCTCAAAGTGTTGGGATTGCAGGCATGAGTCACCATGCCCAGTTATTTTTTGTATTCTGGACACAAGTCCTTTGATGGCTATATATGCCATGATTTTTTCTTTCTTTTTCTTTTTTTTTTTTTTTTTGAGTTGTAGTCTCACTCCATTGCCCAGACTGGAGTGAAGTGGCCTGCTCATGGCCATCCCAGCATCAGCCTGCTGGGCTTAGGTGATCCTTCTGCCTCAGCCTTTCAAATAGCTGGATCTACAGGCACGCTACTACGCCCGGCTAATTTTTTGATTTATTGTAGAGAGGAGGTCTTACCATGTTGCCCAGGCTGGTCTCGAACCCGTGACTCAGGCAATCCTCTTGTCTCAGCCTCCCAAAGTGCTGGGATTACAGGTGTGAGGCACCATGCCCAGCCTATTTTTTTTTTAAATTGTTTTTAGTTATTATGGATACATGATAGTTGTATCAGATTCTTCATTTCTGATATTTTTATTTGTAGCATTTCATTGTATAGTCACCATTTTCTGCTAAAACTTCCTGTTTCTACATGCATCTTGTCCACATTTTCTACTAGATTTGTAAGCACTTTCTTTTTTTTGAGTTGGAGTCTCACTTTGTTGCCCAGACTGGAGTGCAGTGGCAAGCTCACGGCCACTGCAGCCTTGACCTGCTGAACTCCAGTGATCCTTCTGCCTCAGCTTTCCAAGTAGCCAGAACTACAGGTGCACGCTAACACACCTGGCTGATCTCGAATCCGTGGGCTCAGACAATCCACTCACCTCGGCCTCCCAAAGTGCTGGGATTACAGGCTGAACCATCGAGCCCAACCTGTAAGCACTTTCATCATAGTTATTTTTAAAACTCTGTCTGTAGATTCCAATATTTTGGCCTCCACTCGATTTTTTGTTTTGTTTTTTTTTTTTACAAATAATTTTAATAAGTTATTTTAAAGATCCCAGCTGACAACTCAACATCTGGTTCTTCTCTAGTTCTGCTTCTATTGAACTTTTCCACTCTCTTACCATGGATCTAATTTCTTGCTTTTGTATGTCTTATGTATCTGATTGTATGATGCACTTTTTATATTACAAAAACATGAGTGACTAAAGTAAATATTATCTACCTTCAAAATGGGGCAAGTTCATTTTTTTCCCTTAGGCCACTTAGTAATGGCTGAATCTGATGTATATTTGACCTAGATCTGGGCTTTATTGCAGCTCTAGTTTGATTCAATTTGCATCTAGCTCTAAATATTCTGAATGTCGGTAGAATCAGAAGTGCCACCTCAGCTTTCCCTTAAGTTTTGAGCGTTGACAGGATTCCAGAGATCTGACTGCTTCATAACTAAACCACAAACTTTGCAACCTGGCTTGGTCAGGAGATCTGCTTTGTAAATTTCTTAGTCAGGCCGGGCTCGGTGGCTCAGCCTGTAATTCCGCACCTTGGAGGCCGAGGTGAGTGAATTGCCTGAGCCCGTGGGTTCGAGACCTGCCCAGGCAACTTGGCGAGACCTCATCTCTACAATAATCAAAAAATCAGCCGGGCGTGGTAGTGCATGCCTGTAATTCCGGCTACTTGGAAGGCTGAGGTGGAAGGACCGCCGGAGCCCAGCAGGTCGGGGCTGCGGTGGCCGGGAGCGGCCACTGCACTCCAGTTTGGGTGACAGAGTGAGACTCCAACTCAAAAATAAAAATAAAAATAAAAAAATTTCTTAGTCAGGAGGATGGGGGACAAGCTGGCGTTTTTCTCAGCTATTATGCCTCTCAGTGTTTTGTAGAGGAATGCCCATAATACCCATAATGCCTGCCGAGTGGTTTCTCAGTTCTTCTGCCAACCCCCGGCCTGCCTTCAAAAATGTCTCTGATGGATTTTTCAGCTCTCCTTCCTTGTTGCTGCTGCCTACTCCTCTTCCTCCTCTTTCTCTTCTTCTTCCTGCTCCTCCTCTTCTACCTTCTTTTCTTCTTCTCTTCCTTCTCCTCCTCCCTCTTTCTTTTAAAGAGAGACAGTCTTATTCTATCACCCTGGAGTGCAGTGGCAAGATCATAATTCCTAGGCTCAAGGTATCCTCCCACCTCCCTCTCCAAAGTGCTGGGATCACACGCATGAGCTACCACATGGCCACCTCCCCCCCTTTTTTTTAATTTCCAAATTTATTTTATTTTTTTACATATCTTATTTTAAAGATTTGGGGTACATTTCAGGACTAGGTATACAAATGAACATCATACAGGTAGTTTGGGCCTTCCTTTGTTCCTCACTTTGCCTGGTTTGAGATCACGTACCCTTATTGATGTTATGTGCCTCCACCACCCTGGCAGTCTTCTGCTACTGCCAACACCCTTTCATTTTTTTGGTTTTTTTGAGTTGGAGTCTCACTCTGTTGCCCAGGCTGGAGTGCAGTGGCACACTCATGGCCACTGCAGCCTCGACCTGCTGGGCTCAGGCGATCCCTCAGCCTTCCAAGTAGCTGGAACTACAGGCTTGCACCATCATGCCTGGCTAATTTTTAAAAAAATTTATTGTAGAGATGAGGTCTTGCCAAGTTTCCCAGGCTGGTCTCGAACTCATGGGCTCAGGCAATCCTCTCACTTTGGCCTCCCAAAGTACCGGGACTATAGGCTGAGCCACCGAGCCCAGCCCATCCCTTCATTTTTAGAGTATCTTGCCTTTGGGACAGGTTCCACTTACCCCAGAGTGGGGGCTCTCTCTCAGCTTTCCTTGTTATCCACCTACCTCCCCTCTTTGGGTGTACAACCTCCCTCATACTTGGTTAAGATCCAAGAGGTAAAACTGGTGGGTGGTGCAGCCTTTTTCTATGGATTGTCCCTCCATATTCTAACGCCAAGCCAGACTCCATGGGACTGTTAAAATTTTGTTACATTTTAGGAGATTTCTTTTTACTTCTCCTATGGTGAATTCCTCTTCCTAGCATAGCTCAACTAAGAATGTCAATAACTATGGGCCTCTTTTCTCATATGAAGGACTTGGCATTTTCTGGAGGTTGGTTCATTTAGGTTTCTTTATGTCCTCAGCTTTCTAATGAGTTAAAAATATTTATTTATTTATTTTTTCGAGTTGGAATCTCACTCTGTCGCCCAGACTGGAGTGCAGTGGCCACTCCTAGCCACCGCAGCCTCCACCTGCTGGGTTCTGGCGATCCTTCCGCTTCAGCCTTCCAAGTAGCTGGAACTGCAGGTGCGTGCTACCACACCTGGCTAATTTTTTTGATTTATTGTAGAGATGAGGTCTCACCAAGTTGCCCAGGCGGGTCTCGAACCCGCGGTCTCAGGGAATCCACTCACCCCAGCCTCCCAAGGCTCGGGATTACAGGCTGAGCCACTGAGCCCGGCTATTTCATTAACTAGTTTTTTAAAATTACAAGTACATAGATAGTAAAAAGTTAAATTTGATAGAATCATAAATAATAAAAACACCTTCTATCTTAAGTCCCCTAAAAGACAAGTATCTTTTTTTTTTTGAGTTGGAGTCTCACTCTGTAACCCGGGCTGCAGTGCAGTGGCACACTGACAGCCACCACAACCTCGACCTGCCGGGCTCAGGCAATCCTTCTGACTCAGCCTTCCGAGTAGCTGGAACTACAGGCGTGAGCTACCACGCCTGGCTTACTTTTTGATTTATTGAAGTGTCACCAAATTTCCCAGGCTGGTCTCGAATCCCTGAGCTCAGGCAATCCTCTCACCTCGGCCTACCAAAGTGCTGGGATTATAGGCTTGAGCCACCGTGCCCGGCCAAGAGACAAGTGTCTTACCAGTTTGTGCTTCCTTCTCAAAATTGTATTTATTTAACTTTTTCAGGTGTCAGATGCACACCTGGAGATTTTATTTTTTTATTTTTTTGTGAGTTGGGGTCTCACTGTGTCACCCAAGCTGGAGTGCAGTGGTGTGCTCATGGTCACTGCAACTTCGACCTGCTGGGCTCAGGTGATCCTTCTGCCTCAGCCTTTCAAGTAGCTGGAACCACAGGCGTGCACCACCATGCCTGTCTAATTTTTTTATTTATTGTAGAGACAAGGTCTTGCCAAGTTGTCCAGGCTGGTCTTGAACCCTTAGGTTCAGGCAATCCTCTTGCCTTGGCCTCCCAAAGGGCTGGGATTATAGGTGTGAGCCACTGTACATAGCCTATCTCTCATTTTTTAAACATAAATGGAAGCATACTGTATTCTGTACACTTGTTTCATGAAACTATTTTACCATCTTGAGAACTTTTACAGGTTACATAATATGCTTAGTATAGATGTACCTTGGTTTATTTACACCATTACTGGTGATGAACATTTGGATGTTTCCAGTATTTTTTCTTAAAACAAGGTAGTGTATATGCCTTTGCCCACATTGATTGTTACTGAGTATATCCATGGTATCAGGATGTGCATATTTAAAATGATGCATGAAGCCCCTGGAGCTTTTTAGTGGCATTTTAGTGGTGTTTCCCAAAGTGTTGGCTGGGCCCTCAGGAGTCTGTGGTATGGGTTTTTGGGAGGACTGGACACTTCAAAAGAGGCATGAGATGTTAGAGACTTGCCCAGCAGGTGGCATCAGAACAAAACTGGTTGTGGACACTGAGTATGAATGACATATTAATATATTTAAAATGTAGAAACGCAACAGTAGCACCTTCTTTATACATAGATTGGGGATGTTAAAAAAGCCACTGATGCCTGGTTTCTCTTCTGCCTCCTCAGCCCCTATCATAAAAATAGATCAGTGCCATTTTGTTAGAATACCTAGCACAGATATATGACTTGAATGATCCTGATAAGCAGGGTCACATTTGAGACTTTCTAAGGGAAATGAAGACCCATCTGTAACACAAGAAACATACCTCTTTGTGATTTCTGTGATTTTCTTGTGAAGATATTGTTTTTTGTTTTTTGAGTTGGAGTCTCACTCCGTCGCCCAGACTAGAGTGCAGTGGCCACTCCCGGCCACCGCAGCCTTGACCTGCTGGGCTCCGGCGATCCTTCCGCCTCAGCCTTCCAAGTAGCTGGAACTACAGGCGCACGCTACCACGCCCGGCTAATATTTTTGATTATTGTAGAGACGAGGTCTCGCCAAGTTGCCCAGGCGGGTCTCGAACCCGCGGGCTCAGGCAATCCACTCACCTCGGCCTCCCAAAGGTGCAGGATTACAGGCCGAGCCACCGAGCCCGGCCAATATTCTGTTTTTAAAAGATTTTTCTAAGTATGTCTCTAATTAAAGCACTTTAACTTTGGTGATTGCAATTTGAGAAACCAATGTGCTTTCTTATTGAAAGGCCCTTGCACTGAAAGTGCTCTATCTTCCTCCCAAGATCTGGAGTTAAAGGAGAGATTTTTTTTTTTTTTTGAGTTGGAGTCTCACTCTGTCGCCCAGACTGGAGTGCAGTGACCGCTCCCGGCCACCGCAGCCTTGACCTGCTGGGCTCCGGTGGTCCTTCCGCCTCAGCCTTCCAAGTAGCCAGAATTACAGGCATGCGCTACCACGCCCGGCTGATTTTTTGATTTATTGTAGAGATGAGGTCTCACTGCCCAGGCAGGTGTTCAACTCGCGGGCTCAGGCAATCCACTCACCTCAGCCTCCCAAAGGCGTGGGATTACAGGCTGAGCCACTGAGCCAGGCAAAGGAGAGATTTTAAAACATACAATAATATTGTTTCATTAAATAAAGTTTCATTTACTCCTCACAGGCCCACTTTCAGGGAGATTTTACATATTGTGAAATAGACTCAGGAGCTTTCTATACACATCTTCATCCTGAAGACTTCCAGTCTTATTAGTAATTGGCTGTCCCATTCATCCAGCTTCTTTTAAAGTTAGAAACCTGGTAATCTTGCTTTGACATCCATCTCCCTTCCTCTCATTCCCTCACATCCAATTCTGCACCATAAGAGGTGTTTTTTTCTATCTCCTCCATTTCTTGAGAATCTGTTTACTTTTTTTCCATTTCTTTTGCCATCCCACCAGACCAAATGAACTGTTTCATTGTCTCATTTGCAGTATCCTTTAGTTTCCTCTGGTTAATCAATCCTTGTCACCCTGCCAATCCATTCTCCACATTTTTTTTTTTGAGTTGGAGTCTCACTCTGTTGCCCAGGTTGGAGTGCAGTGGCACGCTTATGGACACTCCAGCGTCGACCAGCTGGGCTCTGACGATACTTCCGCCTCAGCCTTCCAAGTAGCCAGAACTACAGGTGTGCGCTACCATGCCCAGCTAATTTTTTAAAAAAATGTATTGTAGAGACAAGATCTCACCAAGTTGCCAGGGGCTAGTCTTGAACCCGCAGGCTAGGATTACAGGCTGAGCAACCGAGCCGGCCCATATTTGGCTCTTTAGCCAACATGAACTCTAAATGTTCATTCTGATCATGCCATTCCTGACTCAAAACTCTCTAGTGCCTTCCCAATGCCCTTACAAGAAATTCCTCAAATGGCCTTTGTGGATCTGTGCCACTTGTCTCTCCTACCTCTTTTCCTATTGTTACAACCCTTTCCCCCTTTCTCCTTTCTAGACATACTGGTCTTTCTGTGCTGCAAACTGGCCAAGTCTCTTCCATTCTTCAGGGCCTGTGCACAAGTTCTTCCTTTGCCTTAGAATTCTTTCCTGGTCGGTACACTTTCTTGTCCCCTTACCACAAGCTAATGCCTTATTCTTTAGATCTTGTCGTCAACATCTCTTACCCAGGGAAAACGTTCCTGTTCAAACAAGTCTAGACTAGATCCCCCTTGTTATTCTTCTGTTTGTCCTTTTTAGCATTTACCACAATCCTAATGATACAGTTATGTCGCACATTCACATAGTACAAAATTCAAATTATATAGAAGATGCAGAGTAAAAAGTCTTTTCTTCCCTGTCCCCCTACTACTCATTTCTCCTCCTTGGAATAACCACTTTTAGCATTTTGATTTTTTTTTTTTGAGTTGGAGTCTCACTCTTATTGGCCAGGCTGGAGTGCAGTGGCATGCTCACAGCCCCTGCAGCCTCGACCTGCTGGGCTCAGGTGATCCTTCTACCTCTGCCTTCCATGTAACTGGAACTACAGATTTTTTTTTTTTTTTGGAGATAGGATTTTACTCTGTTGTCCAGGCTGGAGTGCAGTGGCATTATCTCAGCTCACCACAGCCTTGAACACCTGAGCTCAAGCGATCCTCCTGCCTTAGCTTCCCCAGTAGCTGGGACTGCATGCACAGCTAATGCACACCATGCCTGGCTAATTTTTTTTTTTCAATTTGGATAGACAGGGTTTCGCTTTGTTGTCCAGGCTGGTCTTAAACTCTGGGCTCAAGCAATCCTCTCGTCTCAGCCTCCCAAAGTGCTGGGATTACAAGCATGAGCCACCATGCCCAACCATCTTGGTTCAAAATTCAAATTATACAAAAGGTACAGAGTAAAAAGTCTTCTTTTTCCTGTCCCCCTGCTACTCATTTCTCTTCCTTAGAAGTAACCACTTTTAGCATGCTGAATATCCTTCCTGAAATATTTTCTAAGTATACAAGTACATAATATTCCTCTTTATTTTTTGCCTTCTCTTTTAACATAGGTATTATATGCATTTTTCTGCACTTTGTTTTGTTATTAACATATCTTGACAATTCTATATTAATATGTAAATAGTTGCCTCTTTCACATGCCGCTTAGTATGGACTTAACCATAATTTATGTAACCTCTGTTGCTGGGCATATAGGTTGCTTTCAGGCTTTTGGTAATTACAAATAATGCTGCACTGAATACCATTGTATGTAAAGTCATTTTCCACATCTATACCTATAGAATAAATTAGTAGAATTGAAATAATTGCGTTAAAGGTTATGTGCATTTTTAATTTTGGTAATTACTGCCAGTCTGCTCTCAATGAATTCGTATTCCCACTAGTGAATGCCTGTTTCCTCACAACTATGTCAGCGAAAATTGTTCTTTGCAATATAAGAGATGGAAAGTATCTCTTGACAACTTTATTTGCAGGTTCTTGCTTCCTTGCAAAGTTATATTTTCATGTTTAAGTGCCGCTTGTTATTTCTTAGTTGGTGAACTGTTTCTTTATAAACTTTGCGTATGTAACATTTAATGTCTGATTAACTCGCTACACTTCAAACTCGGTCCTTGAGGTGCAGGGACCCTGTATGTTTTGTTAATCTCATAGTTCCAGGCACTCCAATGAATGAGGCTCAAAAAAACGACTGGCTGAGGTCATGCAGGATTCAAGATCAAAACTCACGTCTGACCCCAAAGCCCACACGTTTCCCAGTGGAAACACTTCGCACTGGGAGCCAGATGGGTAACTGAAAACGCCAGAAGCATGTTGGGAAGTGAGGACCTTGGCAAAAAAGGCGAAAGCATGTTTATCCACAGCCGCTATCCAAATCTAATTTACTGCCTTGCAAGAATGCAGGCCCATTGTCGGCCCTTTATCCCGAGGCCGGATTTCTTGTGAAATCTTTCGATTTTTAAATATTTCCAATCAACAGACCGCGGCTCAAACGCAGCCCACCGGCAGCCACTTTACAAACTCTGACTTTAACAAGAGTAAGAGGCTAATGGGGTGAATACCTCGGCTGCACAGTGACAGTCAAGAAACGGGGAGGTCTGACTATAAGGCGAGAATAAGATTCTCTGTCCGAGGGTCCCGGAAGGAGGAATGAATTAGATGCACATTCGAGACAGAGGAGGGTTGGGCAAGGTGGTGGAGGACCGCGCCGCCATCCCAGGTGCGGTGGCCAATCCAGCCTGCGTGGCCGGAGGCTTCCCCAGCAGCATACAGACAACGGCGAGGGGCACGGGACATCCTGGGATGAAGGGAACTCTCCCAGATCCATGTCGTCGGCGAGTTGGACCCAAGATTCCTCGACTCCCCGAAGTCACGCTGCAATTTGTTTCCTTTCCTGCTCAGGCTCCTCCCCTTCCGCCACAGTCCTCCGACTTCCGTTTACCCCGTCGTCTGGGAAACGGCCGACTTCCGGCCGCGCAGCGGTGGGTGGAGCCAAGATGGCTGAGAAGACACTCGGGACGGTGAGCGCCGAGGTTCTGCGCGGTGTCCCGGCTTCCGGGCAGGGCAGGACAGAGCAGGGCAGCGAGGCAGGGCGGTGGGCGGCATCTGTCCCACGCGACCGCTTCTGGGGAGAAGCGAAGCCGAGTCCGAGTGGCTGGGGTGGGCGGGGCGACCAGATCCCGCTCCTGCTCTCGGGAGCTGGTGGCCTGGGGTCACCCAAGTGACTCCTCCGCGGCTCCGCCCTGTTCCCACTGGGCGGCGGTCCCTCTTGGGTGTGCTGGACGGACAGGGAACATTTTCCCTAGAAATGTTTCTTCTAGCCCCAGCGTTCTCTCGGGGTTGGGACTGGGATCACTGCCACTAATGTAGACGGGTTCTGTTAATCCCCGGGGATTAGGAGTTTAATACAGCGACAGCCCGGCAGCTTTAAGCCATTGGTGCCTTCTGCCAGCTGACAGAACAGCGCTTTCACCGTGGTGATTTTTTTTTTTTAATTTAAAAAATTTTTAGCCGGTCGCGGTCGCTCACGCCTGTCATCTCAGCACTTTGGGCGAGAGGATTGCCTGCGCATAGGGTTCGAGACCAACCTGGGCAACTTGGCGAGACCTCGTCTCTACAATAAATCAAGCAATTAGCTGGGCGTGGTGGTGTGCGCCTGTAGTTCCAGCTACTTGGAAGGCTGAGGCAGAAGGATCGCCTGAGCCCAGCAGGTCGAGGCTGTGTTGGCTGTCAGCCTGCCACTGCACTCCAGCCTGGGTGACAGAATGAGACTCCGAATTAAAAAAAAAATTATTTTAAAAGATGTGGGGGGCCGGGCTCGGTGGCTCAGTCTGTAATCCCGCGCCTTTGGGAAGCTGAGGTGAGTGGATTGCCTGAGCCCGCGGGTTTGAGACCCGCCTGGGCAGCGAGACCTCATCTCTACAATAAATCAAAAAATCAGTCGGGCGTGGTAGCGCATGCCTGTAATTCCGGCTACTCGGAAGGCTGAGGCGGAAGGATCGCCGGAGCCCAGCAGGTCGAGGCTGCGGTGGCCGGGAGCGGCCACTACACTCCAGTCTGGGCAACCGAGTGAGACTCCAACTCAAAAAAAAAAAAAAATATGTGGGGGTACAGTTCAGGGTTAGGTACATAAGTGGATATCGTACAGGTAAAGTTTGGGCCTCCCCTTGGTCCCTACTTCCTCTAGTTTGGGATCAGGTACCCTTATTGATGTTATGTGTTATTCTCCCCCCATCCCCGCAGTATCCCCCTACTGCCAATCCCTTTCTTACAGCATTGTGATAAACGGTCAGGGTCTGCTTATGAGTGAGATCATGTGGTACTCAGATCTTTGTTTCTGTGATACATCGCTGAGTATGATAGGCTTGCTAAATGCATCTAAGTTGCTGCGAAGTCCATCGTTTCTCCGTGGTGACTAAATTTGGAAATGTTGTTTTGGAATTCAGTCAAAGTCTCAGTTAGATGTTAACGCCACAGAACTGCTGATGCAGAGGAGCCCTGGTGAATTCCGGATGACCCAGGCATATTTCCATCATTGGATGCAATTTCTGTAAAGTCCCAGTCTGAAACGTTGTCGACGTTGCTTTAGTTACTAGGTTTCAAAGCACGTTCTAGCCAGGTATGGTGCCTCACGCCTTTCATTACAGCACTTTGGGAGGCGGAGAAGAGGGAATTGCCTGAGCCCAGCAGTTTGAGACCAGCCTGGGCAACTTGGCGAGACTTCAATAAATAAAAAAATTGACCTGGGATGGTGGCATGCGCCTGTAGTCTCAGCTGCTCTGGAGTCTGAGAGGGAAGGTTCATGTGAGCCCAGGAAGTCAGGCTGCAGTGAGCCCTGATCATGCCTCTGCACTCCAATCTGGGCAAACAGGGTGAGACTCCAAGTCAAAAAAAAAAGTATGTTCTGCCCTGTAGTTAGAATGATTTTAGTTATTCAAAATTTGTTATCAATAGCTACAATACGAAATAAAATAACAACCCAGACAATACAACAGCAGCCTTTGCCTGATTTACAACTTTGCTTTGGCTAAGAAGCAAAGTTGGTGTTATTGGACAGAAGCCTTTTGTTTGTTTTCTATTCTTTCATTTGCAGAGTAATCACCTTATTTTAGTCTGAAACTCTAAATACAGAGAAGGAAACACAAAACAAAGATTTTTGTTAATTAGGCATTAAAAAAAATTAAATAGCATGATTAATGTTACTGGGTTTTAGATACTAAAAATATATGAAAGAAAATACTCCATCTAAATAATCTTAAATGTAAGATGTGGGTAACATGACATTGCTATAAATATAGTTTATGTTCTAGTGTCCGTCGCCCGTATAGATTAGTGATTGTATGTTTTCTTTTGATTCAGGATCTCATTCTCATGCAACCTTTAAAATTAATCTTACTGCCATTAAAAATAAAGTTGATTTGGAGGGATTTCCATGGTGTACATTTAAATAAAGGGTAGATGTGGAGTGGGATATATTGTGTGATCTTAATTTTGTGACACAAAGGATGTGGATATATGGTATGGAAGAGAGAAAACTTGTTTTTTTTTTGAGTTGGTGTCTCACTCTGTCACCCAGGCGGGAGTGCAGTAGCACACTCACGGCCACCCGAGTGTCAACCTGCTGGGTTCTGGCAATCTTTCTGTCTCACCCTTCCAAGTAGCCGGAACTACAGTGCTTGCTACTGTGCCCGGCTCATTTTTTACTTATTGTAGAGACGAGGTCTCGCCAAGTTGCCTGGGCTGGTGTCAAACCCATGGGCTCAGGCAATCCACTTACCTCTGCCTCTCAAAGTGCTGAGATTACAGGCTGAGGCACTGAACCTGGCTGGCTTAGAGTTCTTTGTTATTGTTGTGCCAGGGTCTCACTCTGTCACCCAGGCTGGAGTGCAGTGGCATGATCAGGGCTCACTGCAGCCTTTACCTCCTAGACTCAGATGAATCTTCCCTCTCAACATCCCGAGTAGCGGGGACTACAGGCGTGTGCCACCATATCCAGCCAATTAAAAAATTTTTTTTGTAGAGACAAGATCTGGCCATTTTGCCCAGGCTGGTGTCAAACTCCTGGGCTCAAGTGATTCTCCTGTCTTGTCCTCTTTATGTACTAGGAATATAGGCGTAGCTACCACACCTGCTCTCCAATTTAGAGTTCTTAAAAAACAAACAAGCACGTAGCTCTGGTTTTCATGATTTGCTTGAAGGAGACCCCAACAAAATCTGAATTATTTTTTAGAGAGCGGGCCCTTTGTGGTATAGGCCTCCCTGCTTGGTGAGTGTTTTAGGAACCTATCAGCATCTGTGTACCAGCTAGGGTTGTTGTGAAAGACTGCATTTGGCTTCAGTGAATTTTTTTTGAAGATTCTTTCAATGTGTTTGCCTATTTCATGATGGGTGATTTATGAGCTCACATGCCCACACCACTCCTAGTGTTTAGCAGTTTGACCAAAAACAGCATGACTCCTGTTCCCCACCCTCCCTATTCACCCAACTCGCCCCGAATGACTTCTTTTGTGTTCCCTGATGAAAAAAGTCCTCAAAGGGAAATGTTTTGCTGATATTGAAGAGATGAAACAAAAGATGGCAGAAGCCCCACAAGGCATAAAAATGAATGAGTTCATAAACTAAGCAGTGGAAAAAGCATTTCGATAGGTGTATTGCATCAAACGAGTACTTTGAAGGTGACCTATGTTTAAACATCTAAGAGTAAATGCACAATTTTTATAAATAAATTCTGTTTTTTTGGTGTCCTTTCTCGTATTTATGAAATTTTTTTGTAATGCCTTATTCCCATTTGATGTATTTGTATAAGTACATGTCTTCCTGTTAAAGGATTAAATTGCTTAGAACAGAAACAAAAATTACTGCACTAGTTGATCCAGCTCAGATATAGTACCTAGCATGCATCAGGTGCTCCATGAATTTTTTTTTTTTGAGTCAAAGTCTCACTCTATCGTCCAGGATGGAGTGCAGTGGCATGCTCCTGGTCACTGCAGCCTTGACCTGCTGTGGATTCAGGCGATCTTTCTGCTTCAGCCTTCCAAGTAGCTGTAACCACGGGCATGTGCTACCATACCCGGCTAATTTTTTTGATTTTCTGTAGAGATGAGGTCTCGCCAAGTTGCTCAGACTGTTCTTGAACCCAGGGGCTCAGGCAATACTCTCGCCTCTGCCTCCAAAAGTGCTGGGATTATGGGCGTGAGCCACCGCACCCAATGAATATTTGTTAGATTAATAAATGACTGTAGAACTACATAAAAGTGAAGACAGAACAGAAAAAAAAGAATTTATTCTGTGTACATCCCAGCTATGAATGAGATTGAGTAGGCTAATAGAATTCTTTCCATCTCGGAATGGTCTGGAAAGCCTTGAGTAAAAGACTCTTCAAAAAATTATTTATGGCCAGACTCGGTGGCTCAGCCTGTAATCCCAGCACTTTGGGAGGCCAAGGCGAGTGGATTGCCTGAGCCGGCAGGTTTGAGATCAACCCAGGCAACTTGGCAAGACCTCGTCTCTACAATAAATCAAAAATTAGCCCGGCATGGTAGTGCGTGCCTGTAGTTCTAGCTACTTGGAAGGCCGAGGCAGAAGGATCGCTGGAGCCCAGCAGGTTGAGGCTGTGGTGGCCAGGAGTGTGCCACTGCACTACAGTCTGGGCGACAGAGTAAGACTCCAAGTCAAAAAAAAATTTATTTGGATTGGGATCTCACACTGTCATCAAGGCTGGAGTACAGTGACATGGTCATGGCTCACTGCAGCTTCCTGAGTAACTACCATGCCCTGCTAATTTTTTTTTTTTATTTTTTAGTTGGAGTCTCACTCTGTCGCCCAGACTGGAGTGCAGTGGCCGCTCCTGGCTACCGCAGCCTCTACCTGCTGGGCTCCGGCGATCCTTCCACCTCAACCTTCCAAGTAGCCGGAATTACAGGCATGCGCTACCACGCCCGGCTGATTTTTTGATTTATTGTAGAGATGAGGTCTCGCTGCCCAGGCGGGTCTTGAACCCGCAGACTCAGGCAATCCACCCACCTCAGCCTCCCAAAGGCATGGGATTGCAGGCTGAGCCACCGAGCCCGGTTCCTGCTAATTTTTAAAATTTTTGTAGAGATCTCACAAAACCAGGCTGGTCTTGACTCCAGGGTTCAAATGAACCTCCTTCCACCTCCCAAAGTGCTGGGATTACAGATGTGAACCACCATTGCTCAGCCTAAACAATTTTTAAAAATTTTAATTCTGCATTGTGCAGGAAGATGTTTGCTGACTTATGAAAATGCTTTTTGAGCCTTTCAGATTCTTAATATATTCCCCAAAGTTAAAAAATAATTCTAGTTAGATTAAAAAAAAGAGTTCTTTACCATTTAAAAAGCAGTTTTCTTGAAGTATGATACATGCACCATACAATTTAATCATTTTAAATGTATAATTTGATCAGTTTTAGAAAGTGTACATAGTTGCACAGCTGCCACCACAACCCACTGTTAGAGCATGTTTCTCGCTCCAAAAAGTTTCCTTGTGTCAGTGGAATTTCTGGGTTGTATGGTGTGTGTTTAGAAACAAAACCAAAAACCTTGCAGACTGTTTTCTAAAGTGACTGTATAACAATTTTATTTTTCCACAGGCAGTATATGAGGGTTTCAGTTTTTCCACATCATTGTCAACATTTGATATGTCAGTCTTTTTTGTTTTAGTCATTGTAGTGGATGTGTGGTGGTGGTATATTGTAGTTTTAATTTGTATTTTTCTAATGAATAATGATATTGAGGATCCTTTTATGTGCTTGTTTTTCATCTGTATCTCTTTGGTGAAATGTCTCTGTAAATTTTTTGTGCATTTTAAAATCAAGATTCCAGCCTGGGCCACATGGCAAGACCATGGGTAACACAGCAAGAGACTTAAAAAAAAAATTGAAAGAAAATCAAGTTCATAACATAGCCAAATTAGCAAATTATATATTCTCTTTTTATTTTGAGGGTAAAATTTTGATATTATGATATATATCATATCTCTATAAAAGTGGTTATTTATTTATTTATTTTTGAGTCTCACTGTTGCCCAGGCTGGAGTGCAGTGTGGCACGCTCACAGCCACAGCAACCTTGACCTGTTGGGCTCAGTTGGAACCACAGGTATGCACTACCATGCCCAGCTAATTTTTTGATTTATTGTAGATATGAGGGCTCACCAAGTTGCCCAGGCTGGTCTCGAACCCATGGGCTCAGGCAATCATCTCGCCTTGGCCTCCTAAAGTGCTGGGATTACAGGTGTGAAAAAGTAGAAAAATATTATAGGTATACTTTAGAGAATAATATAATAGAAACTTGTGTTCCTACCACAACAGTTTGAGAAATGGGTCATTAATAATCACATTGAAACTTCTTAAATGCCTTTCCCCTACTGCATCTTCCTTCTTTCACATCTGAAATAATTTCTTTAATTCTGTTAATTATATTTTTGCTTTTCATTATAATTTTGCCATTTAAATGTATATGTAGCTGGACTCAGTGGCTCAGCCTGTAATCCTGTGCCTTTGGGAGACTGAGGTGAGTGGATTGCCTGAGCCCGTGGGTTCAAGACCCGCCTGCGCAATTTGGCGAGACCTCATCTCTGCAATAAATAAAAAATTAGCCCGGCGTGGTAGCACACGCCTGTAGTTCCAGCTACTTGGAAGGTTGAGGCGGAAGGATTGCCGGAGCCCAGCAG
>NW_007059715.1:320919-392896 GCF_000164805.1 Carlito syrichta
AGGCTGAGGTGAGTGGATTGCCTGAGCCCACAGGTTCGAGACTCGCCTGGGCAACTTGGCAAGACTTCATCTCCACAATAAATCAAAAATTAGCTGGGTGTGGTAGCGCGCGCCTGTAGTTCCAGTCACTTGGAGGCGGAAGGATTGCCGGAGCCCAGCAGGTCGAGGCTGCGGTGACCGGGAGCGGCCACTGCCCTCCAGTCTGGGCGACAGAGTGAGACTCCAACTTTAAAAAAATAAATAAATAAATAAATAAATGTATATGTAATCCTGAAACAATATATTTGTTCTTTTTATTTGTTATTAACCTTCAGTTTATTCATTTTTTTCAATGCTGTGTAGTATAGTAGAATACTACAGTTATTCATTCTACTAGATGTGAGATTTGGATTATTTCTGATTTTTAGTTATTAAAAATAATATTGCTATAAACAGGGCAAGGACTAGGTAAGGCAAGCAAGGTGCTTAGGGTACAACTTTAAAAAAGTAGGAGTAAGTGGCACCTTAAGATTTGCACCCTAGGTACCTCACTGCCTCTCTTTAGTCCTAGCCCTGGCTATGAACATTATTATATATGCAGTCTGACAATTGAGTTCATGAATTCATCTTAGAAAAAGTGCTACATACCTCATTGCTGAATATTACTGTGCTCACCTTGGAAGTACTCCCCTTGGGAAGCTATGCACCGACGCCAGCACCTAGTGCACCTGTCAAAGCAATTTTGGAACTCTTTTTCTGGAATGGCCATCAGAGCTATCACATAAGTATTATTGGATAGCAAATGTATGATTTGACATTGACTTAATTTTTTTTTTTTGAGTTGGAGTCTCACTCTGTCACCCAGGCTGGAGGGCAGTGGCACGCTCTTGGCCACTGCAGCCTTGACCTGTTGGGCTCAGACGATCCTTCTGCCTCAGCCTTCCAAGTAGCTGAAACTGCAGGCATGTGCCACCATGCCTGGCTAATTTTTTTTTTCTATTTATTGCAGTGATGAGGTCTCGTTAAGTTGCCCAGGCAGGTCTTGAGCCTGCAGGGTCAGGCTGTTCTCTCACCTCGGCCTCCCAAAGTGTTGGGATTATAGGTGTGAGCCATTACACCTGGCTTGGCATTTATTTTTTAAACCATATTTCAAGTAATTCTTTGTATCAGAATATACATTTAATGGATTAATTATATGATTGTTAAATTACTGATTATTCTTGTTATTTGAATGCATCTTAAAGTTAGCAAGGTATATTGTGGTGCTTTAATATAGACTGCTTATTTCATTTCAGAGAAGTCAATTTCCTACATCTGCTGAACCCCAAAAACCTCGACTGAAAAAAGGTATGTATGTGTATATTTGCACAGATTACTCTGTCTTGTTAATTCTTTTTTTCTAAATACATTAGAGCTTTTCTTTCTTTTTTTTTTAAGGCAGGATTTATTGAGAGGACAGAAAAGCTCCCACAGTGGGCGGGGACCCAACGGGGTTACCCTGCATTAGAGCTTTTCAAAATGTGAGTGTTGGGAAAAGCAATAATAGTCTAAAAGTTCTATCACGTTCTAGCTTTTATTTAACGGAGTTGTTAGCTATTAGGGGATTCATTTGACCTGCAAATGTGTTTAAATGGGGTTTGATTATTATCTAAGTGTGTACTAATATTCTTCATGTGAAAAAAAACCATTCTGTGAAGTTCCCATAATACAACTCAGGCCTTAAGTAATCTTAGGTGCATGTTAAATAAATCTGGAATTTTATAAAAATTGAGTCTGGGGATACTAACTAGGTGAAAACCTATACTATACTATAGTTTAGGACCTAAACTATAAGGAGCTAAATTTTATAATCTAATAGAGATGTGATATAAATTTTATTTAGAAGAATAGGATTCCTTCATTTGCTAACTTGTAAAGTCTTAGAAGGGTTTGCATCAGCAATGTGACTATATTGGATATTCTCCCATGTCTGATGGATAGGGTGACTATATTTGATATTCCCCCATGTCTGACAGGGTGTCTTTTTTACTCATCAGACATTAGAAAAATACCTGAACTTTGTCTTTAACAGAAGAGACATTCATTACCCGTTCATCTATCTATTTTTGATAATTAATTATTTTCGGGTGAGGACATCCAGGGTTGAATGTAAAGTGCATGACTTGTCCAGGGTCTTGTGTGTGGTTGTTGTCTGCACACATGACTTACAGTTTTCAGGTTGTCCATCCTGTTGTACCATGTATTTTCCTATTAGTTACTAAGAGTCTTAAAGTTGATTTTGTCAATAACTGTTTAGTTTACTTAGGGCATTTCTGTCACGCTTTGAAATTATAATGCAGGCTATTGGAAAATATGATTGCCATTCAGAAATTTATATTACAAAGAGTTTTTCAGGAATACATCTTTTAGTGAAAGAGCTGTACATACATAATTTAGATTATTTGTAAATTTCAGATGTAATTCTGCCAATATCTAACATAATTGTTAATATTCTTTATACTGTTGGGGGACATGAAAATCATCTTGTTCCGATATCTGTTACTTTATTTAATTACCAGGGTGATTTGGCTAGTTAGATGGGGCTAGTGTGTATTGTGATTGTCTCTCCAATATTCATTCCACTCTTCTTCTAGAGTCAAACCCTATAGTTCCATTGCCTCCAGGTTCAGGAGAGAATTGCTTACCAATCAATAATTGATCAATGTACATTTCAGGTTAATGAATACAATGTTTATGACTTTGGGGGAAAGGGATACATTTGATATGTTGTACTATAAACTTTAACAGTGCCATTGAACCTTCAGAAGAAAGAACCTGAGATGGGGTTTATTCTAATCAGTTATTTCTTCTTTCTTCATCCCAGGGCAACTACTTTCTGATTTACATTATTAAAGTTTAGTTTTTTCTGTTTTTGAACCCTCATACATATGATATTTACCATGTTCCAGGACTAGTGATAGATACTGGGAATACAAAGATAAATAGGCCATAGATTCTTTTCTCAGGGAATTTACAGTCTTCAGGGAATATAGAATATAAGCAGATAATTAAAATACAGTGTTTTCTTTCCAGGTTCTTTCTTCTGAAGGTTCAATATCTCCAGTTCAGCAATTTAAAAAAAATTAAATGTGAGATGTTTAGCACCCCAAAGGCTATAATTGCCTTGATCCTCTGGTGAAATTTGGTGTTCTTCTTGGAAGTAGAATTCAGGACTAAATAGAATATTCTAGGCCAGGCTTGGTGGCTCAGCCTGTAATCCCAGCACTTTGGGAGGCCGAGGTGGGTGGATTGCCTGAGCCTGCGTGTTCAAGACCAGCCCTCATCTCTACAATAAATCAAAAAATCAGCTGGGCGTGGTAGCGCGTGCCTGTAATTCCGGCTACTTGGAAGGCTGAGGCGGAAGGATCGTCGGAGCCCAGCAGGTCGAGGCTGTGGTGGCCGGGAGCGGCTACTGCACTCCAGTCTGGGTGACAGAGTGAGACTCCAACTCAAAAAAAAAATTAGCCAGGTGTGGTAGCATATACCTGTAGTTCTGGCTACTTGGAAGGCTCATGCAGAAGAATCAACGGAGCCTAGCAGGTCGAGGCTGTGGTGGCCATGAGTGTGCTACTGCACTCCAGCCTGGGCGACAGAGTGAGACTCCAACTAAAAAAAAAAAAAGAATATTCTAGGTATGGTATGAACACCGCTAAGTGGAATATCTGGAAGATACTATCTCTTCATTTGAATCTTTTGTTTCTGTTATTTGAGCTTAAAGATTGCATTACCTTTTGGGCAACCATTTCACAAATATGCAATTCCACTATTGCAAAGTCATGATTCATGTAGAATACATTGACTATAGTATAAATGATACCTTTGGAGTTGTGCAAGGTGATGACACAGACACCTAAAATGTCCAGGATACAATCTGCCCTTAATTTCTGTCTTCCGTAACCTATAATTTTATCTATTATTATTATTATTTTGGGGGGTTGTAGTCTCATTCTGTTGCCCAGACTGGAGTGCGGTGGCACGCACGCTCACTGCCACCCCAGCGTTGACCTGTTGGGCTCTGGCGATGCTTCCACCTCATCCTTCCAAGTAGCTGGAACTACAGGCGTGCAATACCACGCCTAGCTAATTTTTGATTTATTGTAGAGACAAGGTCTCGCCAAGTTGCCTGAGCTGGTCTCGAACCTGCAGGCTTGGGCAGTCCACTCACCTTGGCTTTCAAATTGCTGGGATTACAGGCTGAGCCACTGAGCCTGGCTGATTTTATCTATTGATATGATAAATTACAGCGATTAAATTTTGGAATGTTGTACCAAGTTTGTATTCCTAGAATAAACCCCATGTAATCATGTTGTATTAAAGTTTTAAAATATTGTTGGATTCAGTTTGCCGATATTTTGTTAAGGATTTTTGCATTTGTGTTCACGAGGGATGTTGGTCTGTTTTTTTTTTTTGCAGTGCCTTTGTCTGTTATTGGTATCAGGTATTATGCAGGCTTCATAAAATGGATTGGGAATTATTCACTCTTCTATTTCCTGGAAGATTTTATATATAATTGGTATTATTTCTTTCTTAAATGTTTGTTGGAATGTTGTAGTAAAGCAGTCATGGCCTGGATTTTTCTTTGTTGGAAGGTTTGTAAGTACAAAGTCAATTTACTTAATACATGTAGGCCTAATTCAGGCTATCTATTTTTTTTTTTTTTTGAGAACTTTGTCAATATTTTCTTTGTAAAAAATTTCTCCATTTTATTTCAATTATTAAATTTATTGACATAAAGTTCATAATACTCCTATATTTTCCTTTTATTGTCTGTAGGATCTGTAGTAATGTTCCTTTAGTTCATGGTTTGGTGATTTATGTGTTCTCTTTTTTTTTCTTGATTAATCTAGCTAGAGGTTTGTACATTTTGTTACTCTTTTCATAGAACCAGCTTTTTATTTTATTGTTTCCCCCCCAAATACTGCTTTTTCTGTTTGTTTCATTGATTTCTGCTCTTTAGTATTTTCTTGGGTTTAATTTCCACATATTTGGGGATTTTTTCAGATCTCTTTTTGTTATTGGTTTTTAGTTTAATTCTATTGTGGCTAGAGAACATACTTTTTATGTGATTTATTTTATAGCCTACCATATGGTTTATGTTGATGTATGTTCCATGTGCACTTGGTAAGAATGTGTATTCTGTTCTTGTTGGATGGAATATTCTATAAATGTCACTTGGGCCAAATTAGTTGATGTTGTGGTTCTGTGTACTTACTGATACTGATATTCTTACTGATACAGGTATTGACAGAAGAGTTTTGAAGTATGTAAATATAATTTTGGATTTGTCTGTTTCTGCTTTGTTTTATCAATTTTTGATTTGTGTACTTTGAAGATTTGGTGTTGGATGCATATATATTTAGAATTATTTGTCTTCTTGGTGAATTTTCCCTTCTATCATTATATAATATTCCTATTCAACTCCTGCTGATATTTTTTCTTTGAAGTCTACTTTGATAATAATAATATAGCTATTCCAGTTTTGTTGTTGTTGTTGTTTTTGTTTTTGAGTTGGAGTCTCACTCTATCACTCAGGCTGGAGTGCAGTGGTATGCTCACGGCCTGATGGGCTCAGGCAATCCTTCCGCCTCACCCTTCCAAGTAGCTGGAACTACAGGCACATGCCACCATTCCCTGCTTATTTATTTATTTATTTATTTATTTATTTTAGAGATGAGGTCTTACCAAATTTCCCAGGCTGGTCTTGAACCCCTGGGCTCAGGCAATCCTCTCGCCTTGGCCTCCCAAAGTGCTAGGATAATACGTATAAAATGTGAAATACAGGATTTTATGAAGAATGTGTTAATCTTTTTCAGACTATGTTTTAGTGAGTTGCTTTCAGCAGTAAACAACAGAAATAGTAAGGAAACTTACTGGCCTATGTAAGAGGCAGTCCAGAATTAGAGGGGGCTCCAGGTTTGGTGCAGCAACTCAATGATGTCATCAAGGCCTTAGTTCTTTCTGCCTTTACATCCTGCTACCCAGTGCCTGCCATTTCCTGAATTATAGCTGCCAATGGCATTCAGGCTTCATTTTCCCAATGGTGAGGATATGATTTAGCTTCCAGTAGTGTGCTATTTTAAAAATAAGAAGCCCTTTTCTCCAGATTCTACTAGGAATACTCTTCATTGTACCAAATTGATTGAACTGCCAGTCAGTGAACCGGTCATGGATAAAGGAGATAGGATTCATTGATTACTTTCAGTGAATCAACTTATATGGAGTGAAATGAATTTTGAGGAGCCAAGATTATTATTACTGGCTACAAAGCACAGTAAAACAGATAAGTACCTGTTGTAAGTATTGTAAAGATACAGGAGAACATGAGAATGCACAGGAAATTCAGACAGTTCCCTCACCCTCTACCCTGTCATTTTAGGGACCAGCAGCGACTGTAGCATGCAGTTGTTTCCACTATCATATATTTTATCTCTTTTTTGTAAAATTTGTTTTATTCTGACTCTGCCTGTATTGCTGCTACTGATTACTTCTCTTTTACTTCCTTCTGCCTTTTATGATAAAAACTTGTTGTTATGCAAATAACATTGTATAAATATCTGATTCACAAATTTTAGCAACTGTACAGGCATTTAAATTGGTTGACTGTGAAGAATAAGATATCAGAAAATAGTTTCTTTTGTGGCCAAGCATGGTGGCTCATGCCTTTAATCCCAGCACTTTGAGAAGCAAAGGTAGGAGGATTGCTTGAGGCCAGGAGTTTGAGACCAGGAGCTTGAGACCAGTCTGGGCAACATAACAATATTACATCTCTGCGAAAATTTTTTTAAAAATTAGCCAGGACCAGGCTCGGTGGCTCAGCCTGTAATCCCAGCACTTTGGGAGGCCGAGGCAAGTGGATCACCTGAGCCAGCCCTGGCAATTTGGCGAAACCTCATCTCTACAATAAATCAAAAATTAGCCAGATGTGGTAGTGCGCACCTGAAATTCTGGCTACTTGGAGGGCTGAGGCGGAAGGATCACTGGAACCCAGCAGGTTGACGCTGGGGTGGCCATGAGCATGCCACTGCACTCCAGCCTGGGCGATGGAGTGAGACTCCAACTGAAAAAAAAAAATTATCCAGACACAGTAGCACGTACCTGTAGTCCCAGCTACTCAGGAGGCTGAGGCAGGAGGATTGCTTAATCCCAGGAATTCAAGGCTGCAGTGAGCTGTGTTCATGCTACTGCACTCCAGCCTGGGTACCAGAATAAGACTCTGTCTCTTAAAAAAAGGAAAAAAAAAGAGAGAGAGAAAGTACTTTGTTTTGTATAAAGCTTTGTGGGGGTTGGGGGTGGGGTTGTGTATGTGTTGGAGTCTCACACTGTTGCCTAGGCTGGATTGCAGTAGCATGCTCATGTACACCGCAGCCTCCACCAACTAGGCTCAGGCAATCCTTCCGCCTCAGCCTTCTAAGTAGCTGGACTACGGGCGTGCGCTACCATGACTGGCTGATTTTTTAATTTATTGTAGAGACAAGGTCTCGCCAAGTTGCCCAGACTGGTCTTGAACCCCTGGGCTCAGGCAAAATCCTCTCTCCTTGGCCTCCCAAAGTGCTGGCATTACAGGCTTGAGCCACCACACCTGGCAAAACTTTGTTTTAATATTACTCAGTAACTTCCAGAATTCTGATGTCAAATTGGGCATTCAGTTAAGATGGTGCAGTAAACTCAAGTTTTGCTCACTTCTGTTCCAGATACAGAGCAGTAGTAGATAAAATGTGAGTAGAAAAAAAATATAGACACGGCCAGTTGGAAAGTTGTCTACAGTATAGTATTACAGAAAAGGGAAAAGATAAATGGTTTTTTATTTTAAAATATAAGTTTTTGGTTTCCTGATAAGAAAATCAACATAAGCTCATTACTGAAATTTGTAAATATAGAGAAGTATTAAGAAAACGGGAAGGTGGGATTAGCAGTAGTGAGAAACTGCGTGGGGGCGGGGCACACCTCTTCAACAAGGGTACCTGCATAATGAACATTTGTATACCTAACCCTGAACTGTACCCCACATGTTTAAAATTAAAAATAAAAAAAAACACAGGAAAATATTCTTAAGGATTAATGGATTTTAATTAAATTAAAAGTCAAAGTAGTATTTTGAACAAAAAGCTTTCACATTTTGCTGTGAAATCCTTAGATTTATTTTTACCCTCTAGTTCAGGTTTTTTTAATTTTGGCACTAATGACATGTTGGGCAAGATAATTCTTTGTTGTGGGAGTTGTCATGTATATTGTAGGATGGTTAACAGTATCATCATGGTCTCTGTCTAGTAGTTAACAGTAGCACTCAGTTGTGACAACCAAAAATCTTCCCAGATATTGCCAAATGTTTCTTGTGAGGCCAAATTGCTCCCAGTTTTAACCATTGCTGTGGTAAATAGTGTAATACTTGAAAGTAGAAGGGAGGAAGTCAGAAAGTATAACATGAAGAACTCACACAGGAGTTGGAGTAGCAGAGAGACCTGATTAATTGATTGCAGTGGTGGACTGCAGTGGTGTAATCATGGCACACTGTAGCCTCAAACACCTGGGCTCAAGCAGTCCTCCTGCCTCAGCCTCTCACATAGCTGTGACTACAGGCACATGCCACCTCACCTGGCTCAGTTTCCAAATTTTTTTTGTAGAGACCAGGTCTCCCACTATGTTGCCTAGGATGGTCTTGAATGTAATGTTTTCAGGGTTCATTCATGTTGTAGCATGTATTGAAACCTCATTCCATTTTAAAGCTAAATAATATTCTGTTGTATGTATATATCTTAGTTTGCAACCACCATTCTGATTTCTGTCTATATAAATTGATTTTGAACTTTCCTATAAATTGTGCTTGAATTTCATACAAAGGGAATCACACAGTGTCTATTATACAGCTTTTGACAACTTTTGTGCACCATGTTTTTGAGATTCATCCATATTGTTTATTTATTTTTTATTTTTTTGAGTTGGAATCTAACTCTTTGTCACCCAGGTTGGAGTACAGTGGCACACTCCACAGCCACCGCAGTCTCTACCTGCTGGGCTTAGGTGATCCTTCCACCTTAACCTTCCAAGTAGCTGGAACTACAGACATTCGCCACCATGTCCGGCTAGAGTTCTTTTATTTTTCAAAAGAGACTGTCTGGTATTCCATTGTATGCATATGCCACAGTTTGTTTATCTGTTTTTCTATTGATGAACATTTGTATTGTTTTCAGTATTTGACAATTATGTAAAGTTTCTATGAACATTAATTTATGTGCCTTTTTGGTGTGCATATGGCATATATTTTCACTTGTGTAAGTGCTTAGGTAGTGAAATTGCTGAGTCATATATGAAGTATATGTTTTAACTTTGTACAAAACTGCCAAACTATTTTCCGAAGTGGTTGTACAATTTTATCCTCCCAGCAGCAATATATGAGAATCTTGATTGTTATATATTCTTGTTAACATTTGGTACTATCAGTCTTCTTCATGTTAGACATGCTGGTGGGTGGGTATGTTGTTTTTTTTGTTTTTTTTTTTTTTTGGAGTCGGAGTTCTACTCTGTGGCCCAGGCTGGACGCTCATGGCCACCACAGCCTCAACCTGCTGGGCTCAGGCAATCCTTCCTCCTCAATCTTCCAAGTAGCTGGAACTACAAGAGCACACTACCATATCTGGCTAATTTTTTGTTTTATTGTAGAGACAAGGTCTCGCCATGTTGCCCAGGCTGGCTTAGAACCCCTGAGGTCAGGCAAACCTCTTGCCTCCACCTCCCAGTGCTGGAATTACAGGTGTGAGCCACCACGCCCGGCATATTGTATCTTATTGTGACTTTAATTTGCATTACCTCAATGATGTTGAACACTTTTTCATATACTTACTGGTCATATCTTTTGTGAAATGCCTGCTCAAGTTTTTTGCCCATTTTAAAATTGGGTTGTTTTCTTTTTTTTTGAGTTGGAGTCTCACTCTGTCGCCCAGCCTCGACCTGCTGGGCTCCGGTGATCCTTCCGCCTCAGCCTTCCAAGCAACTTGAACTACAGGCGTGCGCTACCACACCTGGCTAATTTTTGATTTATTGTAGAGATGAGGTCTTGCCAAGTTGCCCAGGCGGGTCTCGAACCCGCAGGCTCAGGCAATCCACTCACCTCAGCCGCCCAAAGGTGCGGGATTACAGGCTGAGCCACCGAGCCCGGCTGGGTTGTTTTCTTATTACTGATTTGTGAGAATTCTTTATGTATTCTAGATATAAGTCCTTCATCTATTTTTTTTTTTTTAAATTGTAGAGATGCGGCCTCACCAAGTTGCCCAGGCTGGTCTCGAACCCGCGAGCTTAGGCAATCTACTCATCTTGGCCTCCTAAAGTGCTGGGATTATAGGCTGAGCCACTGAGCCTGGGCTAGTCCTTCATCTCTTATATATATTGTAAATATTTTTTGCCAGCCTATACATCTCAATTTTTTTTTTTTTTTTTTTTTGAGTTGGAGTCTCACTCTGTTGCCCAGACTGGAGTGCAGTGGCCGCTCCTGGCTACCGCAGCCTCGACCTGCTGGGCTCCGGCAATCCTTCCACCTCAGCCTTCTGAGTAGCCGGAATTACAGGCATGTACTACCACGCCCAGTTGATTTTTTGATTTATTGTAGAGATGAGGTCTTGCCTGCCCAGGTGGGTCTCGAACCCGCGGGCTCAGGCAATCCACTCCCCTCAGCCTCCCAAAGGCGCGGGATTACAGGCTGAGCCACCGAGCCCGGCTGGTTTGTTTTCTATTATTGATTTGTGAGAATTCTTTATATATTCTGGATATAAGTCCTTCATCTATTTTTTTTTTTTAATTGTAGAGATGAGGTCTCACTAAGTTGCCCAGGCTGGTCTCGAACCCGCGGGCTTAGGCAATCTACTCATCTCGGCCTCCTAAAGTGCTGGGATTACAGGCTGAGCCACTGAGTCCGGCCTAGTCCTTCATCTCTTGTATGTATTGTAAATATTTTTTGCTAGCCTATGCATCTTTTAATGATCAGAAGTTTTCATCTTGATGAAGTCTAATTTATTTTGTTTTATTTTATGTGTAATGCCTTCTGTGTCTTGTCTATGGAATCTTGACCCTTTCCCCCGACTGAGTTATGTATCCCCTCCTCCTTCTGCATTGTATTTCAGAAATTCCTTTTTTTTACTCTATCAGTAATTTTTGATATCTTTTAATCGAAATACAGCATATATACAGAAAAATACATAAATCATAATTATGTAGCTCAGTGAGCATCTGTGAAGTGAACATACTCATGTAATCACCATCTAGATTAAGGTACAGAGCATCACCAGCACCACAGGCCTCCTTCTTGCTTCCTTCCTATCATTGACTACCCCTCCCACAGGTGGTTACTTGTATTTAACTTTTATCTTGTAGCTCTATTGTGCCTGCTTTTGAATTTAATATAAATGGAATCATGTAGTATGTTCGTTTGCTCTTTCTCTCTCTCCCTCTCTTTCGTTCTCTCTTTCCCTCCCTCCCTGTATCTTTCTTTCTTTCGAGTTGGAGTCTCACTGTGTTGCCCAGGCTGGAGTGCAGTGACACACTCACAGCCACCGCAGAGCCTCAACCTACTGGGTTCAGGCAGTTATTCCAAGTAACTGGAACTATAGGCATGCACTACCACACCCAGCTAACTTTTTATTCATTGTAGAGATGAGGTCTCACTAAATTGCCCAGGCTGGCCTTGAACCCCTGGGCTTGGGCAGTGCTCTCACCTCAACCTCCCAAAGTGCCGGGATTACCGGCATGAGACACAGCACCTGACCAGTATGTACACTTTTTTTTTTTAGTCAGAGTCTCACTCTGTCACCCAGGCTGGAGTACAGTGACAGCTAAAGGCCACCATAGCTTCAACCTGCTGGGCTCAGGTGATCCTACTTCAGCCTTCCAGGTAGCTGGGACTATAGGTGTGGGCAACCATGCCCAGCTAATTTTTCTTGATTTGTTGTAGAGACAAGGTCTCGTCCAGTTGCCCAGGCTGTTCTTGAACCCCTGGATTCAGGCCATCAAAATCCTCCACCTCTCAAAGTGCTGGGATTACAGGTGTGAGCCACCATGCTCACACCTTTTATTTTTTAATTTTTTTTGAGTTGGAGTCTCACTCTGTCACCCAGACTGGAGTACTGTGACTGCTCCTGGCCACCGCAGTCTGGACCTGCTGGGCTCTGGCAATCCTTCCGCCTCAGCCTTCCGAGTAGCTGGAATTACAGGCATGCGCTACCACGCCAGGCTGATTTTTTGATTTATTGTAGAGATGAGGTTTCGCCAAGTTGCCCAGGCAGGTCTCAAACCTGTGGGCTCAGGCAGTTCACTCACCTCAACCTCCCAAAGCGTGGGATTACAGGCTGAGCCACCGAGCCCAGCTGTGTGACCTTTTTAATATCTATCTTTGCTTAATATTCTGTTTGTGAGCTTTATATTGTTGGATGTAATAATGATTGACTGTTTTTTTCATTGTTACATAGTTTTCCATTGTTGGGCTCTACTTTAGTTTGTTCATTTTATTCTTTTTTTTTTTTTTTCCAAACTCAAGAGTTAGTCAGCAAATGTTTATTGAGGACCATCCTGTGTTTGATATTATTGTAAGGGCTGGAAATATAACAGTGAATGAGTCTCATCCCTCAGCAACCTTACTTTTGGTTTTTTTTTTAATCAATATTTTTTATTTTGGTTTTGTGGGGTACAGTTAAGGGTTAGGTGTACAATTACGTTTCATTCAGGCACCCTGTTGATAAGAGGTGTTTCCCCATCCCCAGATAGATATTTGCTACTGTTAATCCCATCCCCCTTCCCCCCCATAGTTTCCCAGTACCGTCAGTCATTTTCTTATAGTATTACATTGAATGTTCAAGGTCCATTATATGAGTGAGAACATGTGATACTCAGATCTTTGTTTCTGTGAGAGGTCACTCAGTATTATATGTTCATTTTATTCTTGATGAGCATTTGGGATAATTTTGAAATGTTATGAAAAATGCCACCATGAAGGTATGCATACATATCTAGGAATAGGACTTGCAGGGTCACTGGGAAGGTCATATTTAGATTCAGTAAATATTAGCAAACAATTTTCCAAATATGTTTAATATCCCTATGTGTAAAATAAAAGTGTATAAACACATATACACACCTTTGCCCATATATGCATAGAAATTTAAAAAAATACTCAAAAAGCTATTTACTTCTGGTGATGGGGAGGAATGGAGAGTCTTTTATTGAATATATTCCTTTTGAATTTTGTTTTACCATAAGTATGTATTTTTTAAGAAAACCAACTAGTTATTTTTAAAAACCATTTGAAAATCTTGCTACTTTAATACGCTAAAAGTCCTTTTCTGCCTTTTTTAATAATAGAAAAGCTTTAAAAATTATTATTAATTTTGTGTTGCTAAGTTATATTTAGTTGACAGCCCAAACATTTACATTTAAAATTAGAAAGTCTTTACAATTGGGAAGAGACTTGGTAAAGTTTAATGAGTAACCTTGGAGACCTGGGTTGTAGTCCTGCCTCTTCGATTAACTAGCTATTGAATGTAGATAGATTACTTAACCTCTGGAACCTTAATTTCCTCATTTGTAATATGGGACTAGTCCTGAATTGTGTGATTCACTGGCCTCATGGGAACATTCAGTGGAATAATAGGGGACAAAACACTTCGAAATATGCTTGTGCACACATGTGTGCATGTGCACACACACACCCCTAAAAAGAATAAAGTATAATTAATTAATAAATTTTGATTTGAGGAAATAAATAATTTTAAATAATCTAGGATATACAGTAAAAATGTAATTAATTGATCTTTTTTAAGACTTTTTTCCATTCTTATCCCATTTTAAGTTCATGAGAAACAAACAAGCTGGATAGCAGCAATTTAATTAAAAAATTAAAAGCCTGCTTTCCAGCATGTGTCCTTGAGTCTCTTCCTCCTCCTCCATCATCATTTACGTTCCTGTACAGAGTCGATGTGTCTGCTCCTCCTGGGCCTGTTTGCCCTCGAATTCATTCGTCGCCTTCTCTTCTGTGCTCGGCGTTGGAGCTGACCCTTGCAGGCTCCTTTGCTTCCCAGACTCCTGTGTCAGCAATTTCTGGTTGGAATAGCAAGTAAGAGGAACTGGCAGATTTGAGGGCAAGAGGAAGGAGAAGACAGGCCTCCCTCCCCACCCCCTTCTCTTTTCTTGGAAAAATTGGAGCTGCTGGGCTGTCTCTGGAAGGTTCTCTCCTGTTGCTTCTGCCAGTTAGGCTATCTTGTTTTCAGCATCCTTCAGGTAACTTCGGCCCTGATATTGGTATCAACACATTTCCTCCCTTTATCCTTCAGGCCTGGGAGTAATAGTGAGTTTTTGCTTGTGCAAACCTCTGATTTGTCACACCATTTTCTGTCGGGTCTCTCATTTCTTCCATCACCTGTTCTCTGCATTAAATTTCTTCTGTTTCCAATCCTCAAGTGGTTTCTCATTAGGCTGACTGATTGATACAGGGCTCACAATGATAATAATAAAAATGTCTTACACTTAGATTCAAGATTTGTTAATATCTTTTGATGTCCCAGATATCATCTTGAGATAGAAAAGTATTTAATTTCTACTTGGCATGAGGAAATTAACATCTATTGAATGGCTACTTTCAGATTTTTCATATTTTCCAGTGAAAAATATAGGAGGATAAAAAGAAAGCTCAGAGAAGTTGAATAACTTGTCCTAGGTCCCATAGAAGGCTGGTACAGAATCAAGATTGGAATTCTACATATGAAAACTTTCATGTGTTACATGTCTGCTAGTCCTGGAAGAGAGCCTTTAAAAAAGAAAGCTTCATTTACAATACTTATAGAAGCCTTAATCACTTTAGGAAATTTTTCAACTAAAAATCTGAACCACAGTAGTTTTCTACTTAGCCCTCATATAGCCAGGGTACTATCACTAGCATTAATTAAAGTTTAATGTAGAGGTTTGTATTAGGGCCATTCCTAAGATAATTTAGCACCTAGGACAAATTATAGGAAGAATTCTCGAGGTGTGATGTTTATTCAGTTATGGGATTGTTTAAAGTATTTCAGGTGTATCCTTAAAGGGGGAAAGAAGGGGAAGAGATATCACAAAAGAATAGAATGGGGCAAGAGAACATAAGGGGCCAGGGAATATTGTTGCTAGGTTGCCAGCCTTCCACCTGTACTGCCTTTGTGATAGTGGAGGGGTAGTGTGGGAGCTAGGATATGACTGAGGTCTGTTTTACAACCTGCTGGGAGGTACTGCCTTGTCTTCACCTCATTGGAGGCTACCTGACTTCTGAGGCAACATGGGTTCCTAAAGTTAGCACTGGAGTTGACCACCATGCTTTGTTGTAAAGTAGAGGAGTCTGTGCTTTGCATTTACATGTCCATCTTTTTTGAAGGATCTTTCAAACAGTAATTCTCATAATACCTTGAGAAAGTATATAAGAACCAGTATTCCTATCCATAGGGAGAGTTAGAGTGAGCGATGATTTACACTACAAGAAATTCAGCTTACACATTTACAGGTAAAATTTTCATTGTAAATTTAGGATTTAGACTCTAGGGATTTCTAAGGTATTCATAATTCCCTCATCTGTGAGAATAACTAAATAATAATGATCATTAAAAATACAGCAACAACAATAGCTAACACTTCTTTAGGGCTTACTATGTACCAGGCACTGTTTGAACTTCCTTAATATACATTGTCATTCAATCTTTACAACTCTATGAGGATGAGAATCTATGAAGATGACGATTCCCTGACCCTCCTATTTCAAAGTGTAATCCCCTGCCCTATACTTTCTGTCCCTCTTTCCTGTTTTTTTATTCTCCATAGAAAAATATTACTCATAAGTATAACATTTTATTTTATTGTCTATCCCTCTGGTAGCACTTTACCCCCATTATAAGCTTCTTGAAATCAAGAAGTCAGTTTTTTTTACTTCTGTATCCCCAGTGTGAACAATGCCTGGCACATGAATATTAGTTAATGAGTGAATGAGTCTCTGTTGTATAAATAAGGAAACTGTAAACTTCCCAAGGTCACATATTTGGTAATAGGACAATAATGGGACATTGAAATGGTCTCTAAAATCTTTGATGAAACTAAAGTTCTTCTAGCTTTTGGGCTAACTACATCTCCAGGAGTGTGAAATGGCCTTTAGTGCCTGGATTTGGTGGAGCCTTCTCTTCTACTGATCCCTATAGCTCCATTTCATGAGCCTCTGGGCACTTATGCTGCCTTACAGATTGAACATTTTTTTCCTCTGGTGTTCATGCAGGGATCATAAAACATGACTGGTCTTTTATTGTGAGATTTTAATAATAGGGAAGGCTTGGAAATTAGCATTTGTAAGTGTTCTCTTTTTAGGCCCTAGAAGCCTAAAAATGATACTTAGTGATATTATAAACTCAAAAGGTTTCAGTGCCTCCTTCTCTTTTATGCTTTTCCTTAGGTGGGTGAGTGACAGAGGGAGGTAGCCATGCAGTTGAGACTTGGTCCAAGAGTTCTCAGTAATCCACTTCCCAGAACTATTCACTATGGTACACTTTACTCACTTCACACACACACACACACACACACACACACACACACACACACACACGTATGTCTTTAATTTTGGTGATTTTGTGGCTTTTAGAAGAAATTTAATTCTGAAAGTGGTTAAACAGAATGTGAATGGCTAAAATCTGGTGATTGATGAGACCTGGGGAAAGAGAAGAAAGGAAACAAGTCTTAGAAGAATCTCAAATTGGCCCTGCTGACTAGAAGGTGGTTCTATTAAGAGAATGTGTGTTATTGGAAGATGAAGAGTCAAGTCATTTGCTTAAAATTTTATCTTTTTCCTGGCATATAAGATTATATTCATACTTTCTGTCATAATTTTATCTTACAAATTCCATTGACATTTCCTATTTGTGGGAAGCAGTGAGCAGCATTACTTTCTAATTTTTGTGTTTGGGCAACATTAATTCTGGGTTACAGTTAGCTCTTTTCCCTTCCTGTCATATTATGGACGTGTGTCTTAGGTTTTCTGTAAGTTGTTTCTCCATAAGTTCTGGAACATCAAGAAATGGATTGACAATCATTTCCCTCTCTTTCCCAGCTCTTCCCTTTGTTTTCCATTTTAAAAATTAAGGACTATCTCAAACATATATTAAAGTGCAGAAAAAATACAAACACGCATATACTAACTGGCCAGATTTAATAAATAAAAACATATAGCCATGTTTACTTTAAAGCTTTTTTTTTTTTTTTAAGAAATAAGCATTAAAGAGTTGAAGTCTCCTTTTTATCTTTCCTAATCCCTGTCCTTCCATTGAGGTCTTCACTATTCTGAGGTTTATATAGATCCTTTTACTCTTTGTTATCACAGAAAAGTAATATCTTAATTAATTTTTTTTTTTTTTTTTGAGTTGGAGTCTCATTCTGTCACCCAGACTGGAGTGCAGTGGCCACTCCCGGCCACCGCAGCCTTGACCTGCTGGGCTCCGGCGATCCTTCCACCCCAGCCTTCCAAGTAGCTGGAACTGCAGGCGTGCGCTACCACGCCCGGCTAATTTTTTGATTTATTGTAGAGATCAGGTCTTGCCAAGTTTCCCAGGCGGGTCTCGAACCCATGGGCTCAGGCAGTCCACTCACCTCAGCCTCCCAAAGTGCTGGGATTACAGGCTGAGCCACCGAACCCGGCTTGAACTATTTCTAAAGATTGTGTTTAACTATTTAAAAATTTTTTGGTACTCTGATCTGTGAGATGTGATATTGACTATCTTATATATTTTGTTTGTAACATTCCTGAAACTTTCTTCAGAAAGTCTTTTTATTCATCTTCTATAGCCAGGGGGAAAAGAGAGAGAGAGAGAGAGAGAGAGAGAGAGAGAGAGAGAGAGAGATATAGAAAAAGGATGATTTTTATGTTTTTACAGGCTAATATCATTTGAAAAACTGACATTATAAGCCACAAAAACTCAAACATATTCAGCATGTAGGACAAGTATCTCCTAGTTTAATAGCCTATGCAGTTTTATGCAGTACAATATATTCTTGTGTTCAGCATGAAGAATATATAATGTGATATTGCAATATGCTTATGGTTAGTTTAGACATGAGGACAGTGCTAAAGAAGAAAATCTAATGACTGTGTTGTGTTTTTTTTGGTCAAAATATGCTCCCTAGCTCCAGAGTTTCCTATTTTGGAGAAGCAGAACTGGTTGATTCATCTTCACTATATCCGGAAAGATTATGAAGCATGCAAGGTAAGAGACTGCAATGATAGAGAAAATGAAAGGCAGGGTGTGGGGTGGTCAACTAACAGTGTCACACAGAGTGGCAGTTTAAATTCCAGTGATGATATAGGAATTCCTGTTTCCCCACATTTTGTGTATTTGTTAGCTTTTGTTATGATGGGATGTTTAGCATACAACCTCAAAATTTCAGTGGTCCCCAACAGACAGACATTTTAAAATTGCTCATGGGCTTTCAGATTGCCTGTGGGTTGGCTAGGTTTGACGGCAGATGTGGGTTAGGTTCAGGTGTGTTCCCCATGTCTTTTCATGTCAAGACCAAACTGAATAGGTAGCCAGTCTTGAGACTTGTTGATCTTCTGGTGGAGACAGATGTTCAGCTCAGCATATCATCTAATTTTGATATTTGGATAGGCGAAAAATGGTATTTCATTGAATTTTATAATTCTCTTATTATGAAAAAACCATTTGTTTTTCCCCTTCTCTGTTTATATCATTGGTCACCTACCATATATGTTACAAACCTGCTGGCAGACGGTAGTAATATTAATATGCATTGAAATAAAAAGAAAAAAAGAAAAGAAAAACACACAATATAGCCTTGGTGTTGTCTTTTTTGGCATTCGGAGCTTTATGATTCTTTTAAGGTTTTGTTTTTGTTTTTTGCTGTTTTTTTTTTTTGTTTTTTGTTTTTTGAGTTGGAATCTCTCTGTCACCCAGGCTGCAGTGCAGTAGCACACTCATGGCCACCGCAGCCTTGACCTGCTGGGTTCAGGCGATCCTTTCACCTCAACCTTCAAGTAACTGGAACTATAGGCGCACGCCACCATGCCTGGCTAATTTTTTGATTTATTGTAGAGACAAGGTCTCACCAAGTTTCCCAGGCTGGTCTCAAATCCCTGGGCTCAGGCAATCCTCTCACCTCCGCCTCCCAAAGTGCTGGGATTACAGGCTCGAGTTACCACACCTGACCCTTCTAAGGTTTTAATTTTATATCTGTGACATTTATGCCTATGGCAATGCACAGAACTAATGACATTTAGTCCCAGAATTAATCTTTTTATTGTCTTTATTTCTTTATTTTTATTTTTGGGGTACTGAAGGCAGCTACAGTATGAATCTTGAAAGGTTCTCTTTCTTTTCCTTTTGTGATATTACTTGGAAATCTTTTCTTAGCTTGCTTAGTTAGGTTTTAGAAAGGGGTTGGCAAACTTTTCCTGTAATGGGCCAGATAGTAAATATTTTAGGCTTTGCAGGCCACATATAGTCTCTACCTCATTTTTGTCATTTTCTTGTTTTTTTGTTTTTTTTTTTGAGTTGGAGTCTCACTCTGTTGCCCAAGCTGGAGTGTAGTGGCACACTCACAGCCACCTCAGCATCAACCTGCTGGACTCTGGTGATCCTTTTGCCTCAGCCTTCCAAGTAGCTGGAACTACAGGTGCATGCTACAACACCTGGCTAATATTTTACTTATTGTAGAGATGAGATCTTGTTAAGTTGCCCAGGCTGGTCTCGAACCCGTGGGCTCAGGTAATTTACTTGCCTTGGCCTCCTGAAGTACTGGAATTACAGGCTGAGCCACTGAGCCCAGCTGAGAATTTAAATTTTAAAAACTAAATGTAACTACTTTATTAGGCATTGTTAGTACTTCGGGTGGTTTTTTACGTATTCCCCTTGTCCATGTCAACTTTTTCTTAGACACTTGAGGAAACTTAACCTCTGCTCAGAAGTATTTTTCTTTCTCTTTCAGGCAGTTATCAAAGAACAACTTCAGAAGACTCAGGGGTTGTGTGAATATGCTATCTATGTTCAAGGTAAGACAGATTTCTTCTCTTCTTGCTAGAGAAATACACTTTGCCTGGGTTCTTGGAAAAAGTGCAAACAACTTATGAAATACTTAAAGTCAAGTACAGTCAGGCACCGTGAAACAAAAATGGAAATATGTTCTGATATATATATATTTATTTTTTGGGGGTCAGAGTCTTCACTCTGTTGCCCAGGCTGGAGTGCAGTGGCATGCTTATGGCCACTGCAGCCTCCACCTGCTGGGCTCAGGTGATCTTTCTGCCTCAGCCTTCCAAGTAGCTGGAACCACAGGCATGTGCCACCATTGATTTATTGTAGAGGTGAGATCTCACCAACTTGCCCAGGCTGGTCTCAAACCCCTGAACTCAGGCAGTCCTCTCACCTTGGCCTCCCAAAGTGCTGGGATTACAGGTGTGATCCACTACACCCAGCTCATCATAGTGTTCTTATACAGAGCTGAATGGTAGAGCCTGCTATATACCTAGGCTATATGCTCTATCCTGTTGCTCCTATGCTACAAACCTGTACAACATATATTGTAATGAATACAGTAGACAGTTGTAGCACAGTGGTAAGTGTATCTAAACATAGAAAAGTTACAGTAAAAGTAGGGTATAGAAGATAAAAAATGGTCCACCTGTATAGGGCCCTCACCAGGAATGGAGCTTGCAGGACTGAAAGTTTCTATGGGTAAGTGAAGTTGGTCAGTGGTGAGTGTATGTGAAGGCTTAGGGATTACTGTATACTACTATAGACTTTATAAACACTGCACACCTAGAGTACACTAAATGTATTTTAACAGTTTCTTCAGTGTAAATTAACTTAAGTTTACTGTAACTTTGACTCCATGAACTTAAAATTTTTTTCTTAACTTTTATTTATTTTTTTACTTTAAAATTTTTTTGTTGAAAACTAAGTCACACACACAAACACACACACACACACACACACACACACACACACACACACACACAGACACAAGCCTAGGCCTACAGAGTCAGGATTATTAATATCACTGTCTTCCACCTCTTCATCTTGGTGTACTGAAGGTCTTCAGGGGCGATAACATGCATGGAGCTGTCATTCTGGAACACCCTCTGAAGGATCTGCCTGAGGCTGTTTTACAGTTAACTTTTTTTTTTAATAAGTAGAAGGAATACACTCTAAAATAAGGTTTAAAAAGTATAGTATAGTAAATGTGTAAGCCAGTAAGATAGTCATTTATTATTATTGTCAAGTAGTCTGTACTATATATAATTGTATGTGCTATACTTTTATATGATTGGCAGTGCAGTAGGTTTGGTTATGCCAGCATCATCACAAATAGTTGAGAAATACGTCGCACTGTTATAGTGATTGTGATGTCACTAGGTGATAGGAATTTATCATCTTCGTTATAATCTTATGGCACCACCATTGGCATATATGGCTGTTATTGACTGGAATATTGTTATGTGATGCATGACTGTAAATGTTCCACAAAGGGCTTATTCAGTATTATCTTTTTTTGATATCTGAACATAATTCTTTTGCTAAATTTGACTTCAGAAATGACTAGCACTGTTAAAAAAATTGTAACCAGCCGGGCTCGGTGGCTCAGCCTGTAATCCCACGCTTTGGGAGGCTGAGGTGAGTGGATTGCCTGAGCCCGTGGGTTTGAGACCCTCTTGGACAACTTGGTGAGACCTCATCTCTACAATAAATAAAAAAATTAGCTGGGTGTGGTAGCACGTGCCTGTAGCTCCAACTACTTGGAAGGCTGAGGCGGAAGAATTGCCAGAACCCAGCAGGTAGAGGATGCGGTGGCCGGGAGCGGCCACTGCACTGCAGTCTGGGCGACAGAGAGAGACTCTAACTCAAAAAAACCCCCAAAAATAAAAATAAATAAATCAAAAAATCAACGGGGCATGGTAGCGCGTGCCTGTAATTCCAGCTACTCGGAAGGCTGAGGCGGAAGGATTGCCGGAGCCCAGCAGGTCGAGGCTGCAGTGGCCGGGAGCAGCCACTGCACTCCAGTCTGGGTGACAAGAGTGAGACTCCAACTCAAAAAAAAAAAAAAAAAAAAATTGCAACCATTATTCACCCCTTTTGTATTTTCTGGTAAGTGTTTTTTTGGAATAGATGCTTAGGATTTCTGTCTCATGAGGTGATTACAGGGCCAGAAGATGCTTATAGTCAAGCTAAAAGAGATGAGGAAAGGCTTGGGGATTTTTGCAAGATAAGTGAGGATAAGGGGAAGAAGTCTATAGGTACAGAGAATACAACAGAGAATAAAATAAACTCATCAGAAACCAAATATAGGAACCACTGACTTAAATTCTACTCTTTAGTGCCATAAGTAGCATCTTTGGTTCTTCCAGGAAATTTTTTTTGACTCTTTGGTGTAAATGAATGGTTTTCTTTACCATTCATTGTGTTTGTAGTCTTCAGAATAATAAACAATTTTCTGACATAATTAGTAAGATTTGACACATTTAGGACATCATGGCAAAAAATGCTTTTTTACTCCCAGTATCACAACTGCCATTCTTTCAGTACTTCAGACAGTCTTCTAAAAACTTAGGCCTAGGAAAAATTATTGGTTGACTAGAAACCAGAGCCTGAAATATTGCTGTATTCTGTGCCAGAATATTCCTGTTAGTCTTGAGGTATTGATTTCACTTGCCCCGTTTGGGGGTTCTCTTTGAAAACGATAGGTAGAAGTCTGAATTATCCTGATAAATAAAGCATCTGGACTAGATGAGGTGTCTTATCCCTGTAATCCCAGTTCTTTGGGACGTGGAAGCAGGAGGATTGCTTGAGGCTGGGAATTTGAGACCAGCCTCGGTAACATAGCAAATTTCATCGCTACAAAAAAAAAAAAGCTAGATGTGGTGGTGCATGCCTGTAGTCCTAGCTACTCTGGAGGCTGAGGGCGGAAGAACACTTGAGTCCAGGAGTTTGGGGTTATGGTGAGCTATGATCATGCTATTACACTCCAGTCTGGGTGACAGAGTGAGACCTCATCTCTAAAAACAAACAAACAGGAGTTAGAGAGAGAGAGAAATAATATAATGGGGGAGCCCCAAATTGTTCTAATTGTGATAAGTTTGTGTGATAATTTGCAAAGGAACTGCTATGTATGTGGCTGATATTGGGCATAGAGAGAAGTAGATAGATTTGAGCTACCTTATTAATAAAAAAGCTTTTAGCTTGTCAGTAGCTTTGCTTGTTGTTTCAACCTGTCTGAAGTCATATCAGATTGTATTAAGGATACAGTTATCCAAAGGCTCTCCTTGATGTGGTTTTCCACTTTCTTCCTCTCCAATTTTTCTGATGTCAGGTTCCATTCTTCCCAGAACATGGTTTTATTTTCTGTATTTCCTGTTTCTTGACAGCATTGATACTTCGCCTGGAAGGAAATATCCAAGAATCCCTAGAACTCTTTCAGACATGTGCAGTTCTCAACCCTCAGTGTGTTGATAACCTCAAGCAGGTGGCCAGATCTTTGTGAGTATTGTGAGCCTGGAGGCATAGGGCACTCCCAGGGAACTATATAAAATGCATTCTCAAGCACAGCCTGCTGCTGGCAGCCTGATCCATACACAGGGAAAAAGTGGTTTAATAGGTATAATAATAGGAAGGATTCCCTTTGAAGAGCATGGATTGATTTTGAAATTTGAGAAAATGAGATAATTAGTATTAAGGAACTAAGTATTTCATACACTGCATGTTGTAGTTTGATGGGAGAATGCTGATACTGTTTATCATGTAAATAGTGACATCTTGTGCCCTAAATCCTCTAATCATATTGGCAACCCAAATAGTTTTTCTCATTTACTCTTCCAGCAGTTGACATAATACTTGATATAAGCCAGGTGCAGTGGCTCACGCCTGTAATCCCAGCACTTTGGGAGGTGGAGATGAGAGGTTTGCCTGAGCCCGTGGGTTCGAGACCAGCCTGGGCAACTTGGCAAGACCTCGTCTTTTTTTTTTTTGGTGTTGGTGTCTCACTCTGTTGCCCAGACTGGAGTGCAGTGGCATGCTCATGACCACCATAGCCTCAACTTGCTGGGCTCAGGTGATCCTTTCGCCTCAACCTTCCAAGTAGCTGGAACCACAGGCACGTGCCACCATCCCTGGCTAGTTTTTTGATTTATTGTAGAGATGAGGTCTCGCTGCCCAGGCGGGTCTCGAACCCGCGGGCTCAGGCAAACCTCTCACCTCAGCCTCCCAAAGGCGCGGGATTACAGGCTGAGCCACCGAGCTCGGCTGAGACCTTGTCTTTATAATAAATCAAAAAATTAGTCGGGCGTGGTGACTCATGCCTGTAGTTCCAGCTACTTGAAAGGCTGAGGTGGAAGGATGACCTGAGCCCAGTAAGTTGAGGCTATGGTGGTCATAAGTGTGCTGCACACTACATTCCAGCCTAGGTGACAGAGTGGGATTCCTACTCAAAAAAAAAAAAAAAATTGACACACAGTAAGTTTTCAGTAAGTATAGACAGTTCCTGACTTAAAATGTTTCCAATTTATATGATTAGGTGTGATGTTGATATGCATTCAGTAGAAACCATACTTCAAGTACACATACAGCCATTCTATTTTTCATTTGCAGGACAGTATTAAGTAAGTTACATGAGATATTCAAGACTTTATTATGAAATAGGTATTTCATAATTTTTTTCCCCCCGACTATAAGCTAATGTAAATGTTCTGAGCTCATTTAAGGGAGGCTAGGCTAAGTCATAATGTTCAGTAGGTTAGATGTATTAAATTAATTTTTGACTTACAATGTTTTCAACTTATGATGAGTTCATCTGGACATAACACCATCATAAGTCAAGAAGCATCTGTATTTGTTAAGTAAATGTGCTGAAGATTCTTAGATGGAAACAACCTCCAAAGTCTTTGTAAACTATTAGGTATAACCCCTTTCCAGTACTCTGTTCCATGGAGTTCCCATCTCTACTTTCTTATCTACATTTTCATTCATACCTGCATTGTTTTTATACAGACCCCAGTTTTTCCCTATGAAGAAACTTGGGCTTGGAAGGGAAGGACATGTCCTTAATGGATGATGATAAATGATGGCAACTGTTGCTTAACATGGTATATTGTTTGGCTTGTTTCCTTTTGGTTAACATTTATAGTACATGGTAGGAAAAAGGTTACACAAGACTTTCACTAAAATTGGTGTAGAATGAGAACCAGGCCCAGAAACAGCTGCCAGCACAGTCCCTACCAAGAGAACTTCTGCTGTTGGTGTATGGCAGCCTCGCTAGCAAACCAGCAAAACCAGCTCATAGAGAAGAGCTCCCAGAATTCTCTGCTGGAAGAAATATGAGTAAAATGTGGGGCTTCTCAGAATTTTGACATAATAATTACGGAAAATATATCTTCTACAGATTTCTTTTGGGAAAACATAAAGCTGCCACTGAAGTATATAATGAAGCAGCTAAACTTAACCAGAAAGATTGGGTAAGTAGGCAACTTTCAGATCTTTCTTATTAGTAAACATGCTGATTGTTCCACTTATCATATGTCTGTCTTATTATTTCTGAATTCTTACATGCAAAAAATGTTTTTGTTTTATCCTCATGCTTGATTTGTGATTTGTCTAAGTATAGGATCAAAAAGCTTGTTTCCTCATCAGTCTGTAGTCATTGCTGCATGGTTTTCTAGCAGTCAGGTTGCTGATGAACAGCCACTTTCCAGTCTGATTCTTATTGATGACCTCAACTTTCTCTCTAGAAATTTTGGGTATTTTTTTCTTTATTATCAGAATTCCAAAATGTCAGCAATAGGCAATCTAGTTGTGTGTGTATGTGTGTTTTTTATTCCACCCTCTCCTATTTTTCTTTTTTTCCCACTTGTTTGACACTCAGTTGACTCTTTCACTCTGAAGAGCCTTGTCTTTCTTTGAGTCAGGGAAGTTTTCTTTGAGTAGTTTTTGATTATTTTTTCCTTCCATTATCTATTTGTATCAGTTGGAGATTGTGTATAACTGCAACAGAAAATTTGACTGAACGTTGACTTTACAAAGTACGCGTTTATTTTTTATTTTCATGAAACAGGAAGTCCAGGTAAGTAGCTGCTGACATTGATTTGGTGGTCCAAAGAAAGCAAAGCTGAGGGTTTTTCCTCATGGTTACAAGATGACTGCTGCAGCTCTTAAATCACATCTGCATTCTAGGGAGGAAGGAAGAGGAATAAAAGAACAGAGACTATATCAGGAAAGCACAGTTTTCCCAGAAGTCTCCAACAGACTTTTACTGATGTTATATCAACTACTCCTTCTGTGAGGAAGCCTGAAAATATATTTCTTAATCTGGCCACATTTTCATTCTAAACAAAATCAGGGTTCTGTTAGTAAGGAAGAAGAGGAGAACTAAAAAGAGAAAAGTTAAAAAAAAAAACCAATGCTGACTCTTTTTTAAAATTTCTTTTGGTCATTGGAAAGTAAAGTGCTGGTACTTTCTAACTATTTTAAGTAAACTACTCAACCTCTCTGAGGTTCAATTTCCTTATTTGTAAAATTGGAAAAATTATAACTATGTTACAGATTTGCTGGGAAAATTAAATACACACACACACCCTCCCATATAGCCTGATGTATAGTATGTAGTTAATTAATAATTACTATTTTGTTGTTGTTTTAGGAAGGTTGGAAAACATTAAAACGGTTGTTATCTCTGAGCCTGAGGGGTCCATGTTTCCTTGTATAGGGACACATCCCCACTACTAACAGGGTGATTCTTATTTGTTTCCCAAGATCCATTTCCTTACCCTTGCTTTCTCCTTCTCTAAAACTACTTTAAAGAGAAACTTATTATAAAGAAACTTGAAGCCTGGCTCTGTGTCTCAGCCTGTAATCCCGTGCCTTTGGGAGGCTGAGCTGAGTGGATTGCCTGAGCCCGTGGGTTCAAGACCCGCCTGGGCAACTTAGCGAGACCGCATCTCTACAATAAATCAAAAATTAGCCGGGCGTGGTAGCGCGCGCTTGTAGTTCCAGCTACTTGGAAGGCTGAGGTGGAAGGATCGCCGGAACCCAGCATGTTGAGGCTGCGGTGACCGGGAGCGGCCACTGCACTCCAGTCTGGGCAACAGAGTGAGACAACTCAAAAAAAAAAAGAAACTTGAAAGAATCTATAAAATAGTATCAGGCGATAAACATTTGTCTTCTACTGAACTAGAACTGGAAAGCTATCAACAACCAAATTAGCTACTCTGCATTTTTGCTTCATTTTTTATTTCTGTAGATCAGAGACTGGCAGACTTTTTTTTTTTTGTAAAGGGCCAGTTAGTATATATTTTAAGTTTTGCAGTTTCATACAGTCTCTGTTACAGCTACTTAACTCTGCAGTTCTAGTGCACAATAGCCATACAAAAACAAATGCTTGAGATTGTGTTCCAATAAAACTTTATTTACAAAAAAGGGCAGGGAATGAATTTGACCTTTGGGCCATACATAGCTTTCTGACTTCTGCAAAGGGCTCCAGTTACGTATATTCCAACATAGTGGCCTCCAGATGGCGTCCTCAGTCCTTAAGTCCACATCACCTAGTGAATATAGTGCTTGCAACTGACTAGCTCCGTACCAATTCCAGATTCCTAGGGAACAGACTTCAGTGGACTCAGGTGTATCTGTCAGTCTTGCCTTAAGGGTGGAACTGTGATGGTTAGCAGCCTTTTCAGCAGGGGATGTGGGCAAGACTTTTCTGAAAAGAAGGTGCAAAGTGTGTGGTGGGCAACTCTTAGAAAAAAGAGGTATGAGAATGGACTGGGTATGTACTCCAGGGTAGCACATAGATTTAGGAAGATCACTTGTTTATTCCTCTTGTATTTCTTATAATCTATTTTTTTATATTAAGAAACTAATTTTGCAGAAATAAATATATTCGAGTATGAGCTCTAGTAAAAAAAACTGCTGTAGTGCATGTTTTATGGTTTAAACTTTACTGAGAAATAACAATCTCTAGATGTCTGTTTCACTCAAATACTACCTGTGAAATTACACCCAAGCTGTTTTCCTTTCTTTTGTAGGAAATCTGCCATAATCTAGGAGTTTGCTACATTTATCTGAAGCAGTTCAACAAGGTAATTTATAAAATAGTGATGGATTTCAGTGAGGGATACTTGTTACAGAGATTCCATTGCTGATTTTGTATTACCTCTAGTGATTGCAGAAGTTTTTAGAGTGAAAATTGACAGTGACTTTATACATTTAACCCTATTTTAACTCTTGTCATTATTCATTTGCTTTTTTCTGCTTTTAACAAGAAAATGAAAAATTTTAGAGGTGATATGAGGGAATGGCATCTGATTGCTTTTCTCCTCTTTTCTTTTTCTCTGCCTCCAATTTAAGTTTTTAGGATAGAAAAGAATGATTAATAAAATGTAATTTTTTTTTTTTTTTTAGTTGGAGTATCACTCTGTCGCCCAGACTGGAGTGCAGTGGCATGCTCCTGGCCACCGCAGCCTCGACCTGCTGGGCTCCCGCGATCCTTCTGCCTCAGACTTCCAAGTAGCTGGAACTACAGGCGCCCGCTACCACGCCCGGCTAATTTTTTTTTTGATTTATTGTAGAGATGAGGTCTTACCCAGTTGCCCAGGCAGGTCTCGAACCCGCAGGCTCAGGCAATCCACTCACCTTAGCCTCCCAAGTGCGGGGTTACAGGCTGAGCTACTGAGCCCTGCTAAAATGTAAATATTAAAAAGTGAACTCTTAAGTTTTAAAGGTGTAATCATGACCATATGAGCTATTTCATGCTCTAGCAGCAGTTGATTTGAGTTTTTAAGGTTGCTAAAAACTCAAACTAATTTTAAATTTTAAGTGGGTCTGAGCCTGGTGGTTCATGCCTACAATCTCAGCACTTTGGAGGCTGAGACGGGAGGACTGCTTGAGCTCAGGAGTTGGAGACCAGTCTAAGCAATATAGTAAAGACCTTGTCTCTACAAAAAAATTAAAAATTAGCCAGGCATGGTGGCATGGAGGCAGAAGGATTGCTTGAGCCCAGGAGGTCAAGGCTGGTGAGCTGTGATAATGCCACTACATTCCATTCTCGGCAACAAAGTGAGACTCTGTCTCAAAAAAAAAAAAAAAATTAAGTGAATCTAATTTCTGAGAATTTTCAGTTTAAATTTTTTTAGTTATTTTTCATGATGAGAATTCATATTTCATTGTGATTAAGCTGTGATAGGTGTTAAGGCTCTTATATCAGAGAAAACAATATGGACTTACCTTGGTACTCAGATTTATAAAATGTCTGTATAATAATTGAGAACTCAAAGTTAGTAAAGATTGGGTTGGGTGGTTTCCTTCATAGAGCTCCCATTTAATGATTATGAGGTTTTATTCTCTTTTCTCCATTGCCACTAAGACTGAGCATGTAAATGAGTTAATACCCATTTGACAGTGTTTAGTTTGTATCAATTTGCAAACTGGTATAACTTAATCTATCCCTCATGGCTGTGAAAAAATATCTGCACGTCAGCAATGTAAGAGTAGCTTTTTCTCCTGTGAGATAGATAATCAATGTGTGTCAATAAAATATGTTTACTGGGGCTCTTAGGTTTGCTGGATGAGTCTACAGTCATATATGCTTGGTTTGGAGATTTTTCTCTTCAGAGAATATTTTGAGCAGGTACATTTCTATTTACAGGATTATTCTAAGCAAGGGGCAAAGAGGGATTAGTCTTGGTTGGATCTGTACTGGGGAGAAGGGTTATATTTAGATTTTACTGTAAAGCCAGAAGGCTAAGCAAATACAGTGCCTGTCATTTATATAAATACTTATTGAATCAGTGAATGACTGAACAAAGCCCTTTTGTTTATCTCCTAGGATGTTAGCTCTTCCAGAGCAAGAAGTTTGTTTCATTAATTCCAATATACCTAGCACCTAGAACCTAGAACAGCAAGCACTCAATGAATACTTGTTGGGTGAATAAATGAGAACAATCTGTTCATTCATTTATCATATTGGTGGGAAAAAACAAGACTCACCCTGGGGGAGGTTGTGCAATTGGTCAGCAGTGCAGCTGGGACTGAGTTTTTTTGTTTGTTTGTTTGTTTTGAGTTGGAGTGTCACTGTTGCCCAGGCTAGGGTGGAGTACAGTGGCATGCTCATGGCCACCGCAGCCTCAACTTGCTGGGCTCAGGCGATCCTTTCACCTCAGCCTTCCAAGTAGCTGGAACTACAGGCGTGTGCCACTATGCCCGGCTGAGACTGGGTTTAGTGCAGCACTCTGCACTGTACTATGATGTCCCCTTCTCCTTTTTTTTTTTTGAGGTTGAGTCTCTCTGTCATCCAGGTTGGAGTGCAGTGGCTTGATCACGGCTCATCACAGCCTCAACCACCTGGGCTCAGGTGATCCTCCCGTCTCAGCCTCCCAAGTAGTTGGGACTATAGGCGCATGCAACGATGCCTGGCTAAGTTTTTAATTTTTTTTGTAGTGACGAGGTCTTGCTATGTTGCCTAGGCTGGTCTTGAACTCTTAGGCTCAAGTGATCCTTCTGCCTTGGCCTCTCAAAGGGCTGGGATTACAGGTGTGAGTCACCATACCCCGCTCTGATGTCCCCTTTGACTTATGAAGTATGCTGTAGGTGCGAATGTCAAGCAGAAAACATTCAGAAAGATTAATACTTTTGTATAAATTCACACCTGAAGCAGATGTCCCAGCTGTCCTTCCACAAGGACAGTTTTGGTATATTGTGGTCTTTGGGTAAGGGGGAGATATTAGCTGAAATGTGATGTTCCTACATCAGTACGATGAGAGCCATATCTTTACATTAGCCATATGAAGCTGTTTTTCTTTCGGTGGTGGTGATTTGGTTTTCTTTGCTCTATCATACTTATCAGGCACAAGAACAGTTGCACAGTGCCCTACATCTTAATAGGCATGATCTGACTTATGTAATGTTGGGGAAGATCCACTTGCTGGAGGGAGACTTGGACAAGGCCATCGAAATCTACAAGAAAGCAGTGGAGTAAGTATGTATGTTTCCTTTAGAACAATGAGAAACTAAAAATCATCAAGTGTATATATGAACTTTCAAGCCTAAGCGAAAGAATATGTTTGTGATTATTAGTTGTTTGAGTTAGAGTAAAAGTTAAGCTGAGGTTTAGTTTAAGAGCTCCCAATGGCTTCAGTAGATTGTTTCTTTCTCACCTATCAGGATGGCTGCTCAAGGTTAGCTGGGCAGCTCTGTTCCACAGGGTCAACCGGGGATCCAAGTTCCTTCCTTGTTAACTCATCATTTCTTAGACTGTTGTCTTCACCTGCATGGTTGAAGCTGAACTGTAACACCCATGTTCCAGGCGATGGTGGGGGGGAAGCTAAGTATGGAATAAGCATCTGGTAATACATTTTAAATGACCAGAAATTGCACCCATTTCTAATAACAATTTTTCCTGCTCACATTCCATGGTTCAAAATTAATCAGGTGATAGCTGCAAGGTAAGTAGGCAGACATGCACTAAGGAGAAAGGAAAGAACAGATCTTGAGGTCTCCTGACAGCCTGCCATTTTGTTTTATACATTAACAACAGATTTTGTGTTATCAGAGATATTGTTAGGGACAGAAATCTCCTGGTTCAGAAATAAACATCTGGCCTAAGTAGCATGAAACCAGTATCCTGTTTTTTTTTTTTTTTAAATCACAAGAGTAATACAAACTCCTGTAGATAATGGAACTGATTGGCTTTCTTGTGATGGTGTTTCATGTTTCCTCTCTAGAGACCCATGCTATCTTATCTTTTCTGTATAGGGATTTGTCTTGTTTCTTTTAAGTGGGATGCTTTAAGTATCTAATCTGTTTGGTCACGTAATTGACTGTCTGGTCTCTGGTTAATGCCTACTATTCCTAATAATTAGACTCTGAACTAAATTTAGATGTTTATGAATTTATTAATTACCTTTGTCTTCTACCCTGGTAGTAAATTTTCTGGTTATGTCAGAAAACACTGCTTTTTAATTTTCTTCAACTACATTTGTGTCTAAAAAGACAGAAAAATCCCTTGGTTTGTTAAGCTGCAAAAGAGACCTTTGTCATAAAGAGGCTGTTTATAGGTTGGGTGCGGTGGCTCAGCCTGTAATCCCAGAACATTGGGAGACCGAGGTGAGAGAATTGCCTGAGCCCAGGGATTCGAGACTAGCCCAGGGGTTCGAGACCAGCCTGGGCAATTTGGTGAGACCTTGTCTCTACAATAAATCAAAAAACTAGCTGGATGTGGTAGCATGCGCCTGTAGTTCTGGTTACTTGGAAGGCTGAGGCAGAAGGATGGCCTGAGCCAAGCGGGTGGAGGCTGCGGTGGCCATGAACTTGCCACTGCACTCTAGCCTGGGCAATGGAGTGAGACTCCAACTTAAAAAAAAAAAAAAAAGAGGCTATTTATATGGGCAGGTAGTAAGGAGCAGTGTAACACATGTTAAGTGCCTTTGTGATACTGGGTTGTAACCCTGATCCCTGACCTCTGCCTTCTAAAAATTGGCTCTGAGATTAGCATACACAAATCTCAAGAGGGAACGTTCTTCTCCTTCTTCTTCTTCTTTTTTTTTTACCATGCCCGGCTGATTTTTTATTTATTTATTGTAGAGGCGAGGTGTTGTCAAGTTGCCCGGGCTGGTCTCGAACCCGTGGGCTTGGGCAATCCACTTGCCTCGGCCTCTAAAGTGCTAGAATTACTGGCTGAGCCACCGAATCCAGCCGAAACATTCTTCTAATGACTGGTCAAGTACTTAAATTACTAAATTTCCCATGGTTGAAATGAAGACAGCTGAAAATCTGGAGCCTCACTGAGAAGATAGACCATTATTCATGACCCTCAGTTTGGGAGGGGGTAGTCATGTGGTGGGGGAATAGATGCTGCCAGAACCAGAGGAATTACCAGAGGACTGGTGGGGGTGTGTGGCTTCGGGATGATTCAAGTGCATTACATTTATGTATGTTATTAGTACATTGTAATATATGATAATGTACTGCCGCTGATCTGACAGGAGGCAGAGCTCAGACAGTAATGCGAGCGATGGGGAGCGGTTGTAAATACAAATGAAGCTTTGCTCCCCCCTACCTCCTGCTGTGTGACCCAGTTCTTACAGCGGTCCCTGGCCTGGGAGTTGGGGACCCCTGCTGTAGTCACATCATCTCAACTCAGTGTTGTTTTGGTTTTGTGACAGAGACAAATATTAGTGAGGGATTGAGTGGGCAGATAATATTTTATTTTAGTTTATTTTTGTGTGTTGGAGTCTCACTCTGTTGCCCAGGCTGGAGTGCAGTGGTACACTCACAACCACCGCAGCCTCGACCTGCTGCAGCCTCGACCAGCTGGGCTCAGGTCGAAGCTCTGCCTTCCAGGTAGCTGGAACTACAGGCATGTGCCACCATGCCTGGCTAATTTTTAAAAAAATTTATTGTAGAAATGAGATCTCACCAAGTTGCCCAGGCTAGTCTCAAACCCCTGGACTCAGGCAATCCTCACTTTGGCCTTCCAAAGTGCTGGGATTACAGGCTTGAGTCACCGTGCCCAGCCTGCAGATAATATTTTACTTAAGCCAGTGTTTACTCCCAAAGGCCAATGGCTAATTCTTTCCCAGGATTGGTATGTGTCCTCCTTCTTTAGTTTGGCTATTTAGTATGGATTTTTGTTTAATTTGCACAGCACAGCATTAGGAGCCTTGAGATCCTAAATTACATAAAAAATTATGCTGCCTGGCATTGTGAGCACAGTAAAAATAGAAAGAAAAAAAAATCCCACAAGAGGGAACTGGCTAAACTATGTGTGTTCTAGACTGACTTGGAAAGTATAATTCTCTAATTTTATCAGTGTGGTCAAGATAGTCACACAAAACATTCTATAGGTTCTTTCTTAGGACTTTGGCCCTAAGAAAGGAGTCTGGATTCTAAGTCCCAATCCCTCCTATAGCCAGGGTTGAAATGACCTACTTGTGAAGGAAATTCCCAGATTGCCTCCAGGGATTTCCATGGGGAGTTGGAGGCTCAATGGAGTCTCTTAAGTGTTGCACAAGGGCAGATTCCTATACATGTATCTCTGTGTCTCTCATCCACGTAGTATTTCCTTCTGAGCATCTCTGTGTTGCAGGTTCTCACCAGAAAATACAGAACTTCTTACAACGTTAGGATTACTCTACTTACAGGTAATGAAAACTCTTCTCAGTCATGCATTGTTGTTAGATGTACTTGTGGGTTTGTGTGTATAGTGATTTTCCTGCGTTTTGATATTTAACACATTTTTCTAAAGGTCATAGGAAGCACATGCACCTTCCCCTCTCTATCTGACACTCTGCTAAAGAAATTAACTTAATTTCTTAATAGGAAGTAATTCTCTTATAGCCTAGTGCAATTGTAATTCTTCTCTAATGGAGAGAAGAGCGTATATGAGAATTAACTGGTCATGGGGGCTATTATTTTGTTGTTGGGGGGAAGAAATTGGGCTACACAGTAACACTTCCTAGGGCCTTGGGGCAAAGCCATTTCTTTTGCTCTTTCATTCCAGGCGGGGTCTTATGGGAAAGAGAGAGGGCAGAGCATACCTTATGTAGAATAAGAAGTCTCTTCTCCACTCCACATTCCTGAGTATAAATGGGATTCTTTTAGTTCTCTTGCTTCTCTGTATCAGTCCGAGGACCCAGGGCCAGAGATCCCTGAGGGGCCTTCTCCCCCCATCCCAATTTCCTTGTTCAACTGATTCTGCCTCCAGCTCTTCCTCTATGGTGACTTTTATGTCTATTTTATTTTTCTTTTCTTTCTTTCTTTTTTTTTTGAGTTGGAGTCTCACTCTGTCGCCCAGGCTGGAGTGAAGTGGTATGCTCATGGCCACCACAGCCTTGACCTGCTGGGTTCAGGCGATCCTTCTGCCTAAGCTTTCCAAATAGCTGGAACTACAGGCATGCGCCACCACATTTTTTTATTTATAGTAGAGATGAGGGCTCGCCAAGTTGCCCAGGCTGGTCTTGAACCCATGGGCACGGGCAATCCTCTCACCTCAACCTTCTAAAGTGCTGGGATTATAGGTGTGAGCCACTGCACTCAGCCTATTTTATTTTTCTTTAAAAGGAATCAGGAGCTTAACCCAGGGTCTTCCTGGGCTTTGGCTTGGGCGGTTGGCCCCAAGGGAGATGAGGCTAACCAGCCTCTTTCCTCATATGGAACAGCACTAGTGGGGCAGAGATGGTTCCTGGCAGATAGATACTTTGACCTTATCAGAAGACAGACCAACAAAATAGGAGGAAAACCATAAATGTGGGGATTTTTAGTTTTCTTTCTCTGTCTGGTAACTGTAATTCTGTACATTTTGTTGTTGCAAAAACTCATAAAAGGCAGGCATTTCTGTTCTGAGTGTGGTTGGCCAGACTTTTTAACTATCATCTACCCTCCGATGTAAATTCTCTGGTTTGCTTTTTTCCCAAGCTCGGCATTTACCAGAAGGCATTTGAACATCTTGGAAATGCACTGACTTATGACCCTACCAACTACAAGGTATTGTGGGCTGTGAAACCCCAGAACCTTCACATAGATGGCCCCATTGCTCCTGGAGGTGATCTGATCCTGGAAAGCAAGGGAATAGCTTCTTCATTGTGAATACCTGAGAAATTACCCTTTTCTTAGAAAAATTATAAATAAGCAATTCTTTTTTTTTTTTTTTTTGAGTTGGAGTCTCACTCTGTCACCCAGATTGGAGTGCAGTGGGACCTGCTGGGCTCCGGCGATCCTTCCACCTCAGCCTTCCAAGTAGCGGAACTATAGGCATGCACTACCACACCTGGCTAATTTTTGATTTATTGTAGAGATGAGGTCTCGCCAAGTTGCCCAGGCGGGTCAAATAAGTCATTCTTATTATTGCTTATGTGTTACTTAAGAAATTAGCAACCTCCACAGCTATTATCAAAAATAATTTTACTGGGTGCAGTGGTTCACACTTGTAATTCCAGCACTTTGGGAAGTTGAGGCAGGAGGATTGCTCAAGTACAGGAGTTCAAGACCAGCCTGGGCAACATAGCAAGACCTTGTCTTTACAAAAAAAATTTAAAAATTAGCTGAGTATGGTGGCATATGCTTGTAGTCCTAGCTATTTGAAAGGCTGAGGAGGGAGGATCACTTGAGCCCAGGAGTTGGAGGCTACGGTGAGCCATGATTGTGCCACTGTACTCCAGCCTGGGCAACAGAATGAGAACTTGTCTCTAAAAGAATAATAATAATAATTCTGGTAAAATGATTTCTAGAGATTCCTAATAAATTTGAGATTACAACTTTTGTTTAGATGTGGCTCTGGGATAAGAAGAAATAGCATCAAATGGATGAATATAATTGAGGGAGATGCAGTAAGACAGGCTGTTTATTGAAGGACACAAACTCACAAACTTGATTCAGGAAGCCATAGTAGTCTGACTGTTGGTTCCACGTCTTGTCACTTTTCCTTTCATTAGAGAGGTCGATGAGGCCTAAAGCTGTCTCACCTTCTGTTCTGTGGCAAAAAGAGCTCTCTGTACCTTTGGGACAGGTATATCTGAGGTATCTAGAGCGCTCAGTGCACCTAGTAGGGGCTGCAGAGAACAGACTAAAGGGGCTCTTACTTAAAGGACCCTGGTATTCACTCTGAAATACTGACTTTCCTGGCTAGAATTAGGGAATGGATATAATGAATGAAACCAGTGACATTATATCTTTTTTGTGTGTGCTTTGCCAAGGATGTGTGGTGTGAGGGTTCTGTTCAAGAGCATTTGTCCCGGTGGTTTGGATGTGTTATTTTTGTCCTTGGGAGAAATTCTCAGTCCCATCTATGCTGACGGGCCTGCTGAGTGTCTGCACTCAGGAAGGCTACCTTGGCTACCTTACTGCTCCAACCTTTCGGAATGACGGAATTGCTTTCTAATTTGCCACGTTTTCAGGCTATCTTGGCAGCAGGCAGCATGATGCAGACCCATGGGGATTTTGATGTTGCTCTCACCAAATACCGAATTGTAGCTTGTGCTGCTCCAGAAAGTCCTCCGCTCTGGAATAATATTGGAATGTGTTTCTTTGGCAAGAAGAAATACGTGGCAGTGAGTGTCCCCTCATGTTCCTTGTTTGTGTTCATACATGTGCTTATTGGGTCTACCTAGCTTGCTCTACCCCTTCATTGAGTGCCCCCTCTCTCCCACAGGCCATCAGCTGCCTGAAACGAGCCAACTACTTAGCACCCTTCGACTGGAAGATTCTGTATAACTTGGGCCTTGTGCACTTGACCATGCAGCAGTATGCATCCGCTTTTCATTTTCTCAGTGCAGCCATCAACTTCCAGCCAAAGATGGGGGAGCTCTACATGCTCTTGGCTGGTAAGAGACATTTATGTGGAACCCCTCCCCACGGTTTGTCATGAGGGAAAAATGGATGGGAATTATAGGAGGTCAGGGGCTAAGTGTCCCATAGGAGCTGTTCCCTTGGAGATCCTATAGGAATGCAGGAATCTGGGTTACTATCCTCGAGCTTGAAGAACATAAAACAAAAATATGACAAAGTAACTGGTTGCTTCTAACCTGGGAGAATTTCACTCCGAAGCCAACAGGTTAAATCAAGTTCATCCCTCGTTCACCTTTTCCCAATTTTTTCCTCTTGGCTTGACAATTCATTTATATATACATTGAGTTCAGACAGTGAGTGTTCAGAGTTTGGGCATTGGGAGGGATCCTGCCACTCTACTTACTGTGTATACCTAGAGTTGATGTGGATTACATGATTAAACACTCAGTGAATAGTGTTGTTTTTGTTGAAATACTGGTTTTTGAAAACTATCAGTTTTGTTTTGGTTACATAATCGGTCTCTTATTATCAATATTGTTGTTTTTACTCTAATTGGTCCCTAGGTGGTAGTTCCACATCAAGCTACTTTATATTGAAACCCTTTTCTCCTCTGAGTATAATTTTATATAGAATGAGGTGTCATTCCTGAAGCTCCATTTTATGCCGTGTAAATACTAAAATTGATCACAAAAATAAGTTATAATCAAACACTTTAAACATTATATATAAAACCATTTAATTTAAAAGTACTAACTAAATATTATTTCCAGGGAATATTATTTCCGTATACTAAACTTACTAAATGTAAGCCCAAAAGCAGTTTGCATGTCCTCATTAACAGTAGTCTTTGGTGGGGTTTTTTTGGCCCTTACTATGGGGTCCTTATTTATATGAGAAAACTTGCAAAAGCAATGTATTGGTGATTGTTTGAGCTTGCCTGAATACAGAGACCATCTTAATGGGAAGTGGAATGTAAACAGCCATGATGCAAGACATAAGCAGTGATTCTAACTTGACAGGGTAGAGGCAGCATTCACGCTGGATCCCAAAGGACAAGCTAGCGTGGTACAGTTCAGGATGGCTGAGAAACCACTGTGCACAAAGATACAAGACCATGAAACTGCAGTGTCTCTTGTAGTTAGTGGGCAAGAGTGTTAGAGAACATGGTGAGAGATGAGTCAGGAAGGACAGTTGGGGTCACATTATGGAGGGCCATGATTACAGTGCAAGGACTTTAGACTTCATCTTAGAGGCCGGGTTTGTCTAACTGTGTCCCTAGATCTGCTCTTAGTTGAATAGCTGGTGGAGCTGGAGGGGGCAGGGCTTCTAAAAAGCTGTTTTTGTTTGTTTTATATATTAGGCATCAAGGAAATACTGATTTAAAAGGGTAGGGGGTGTTATGTTGCTAAATAAAAGTTTAAAGATTATGGTTGTAGGTGATGGGGAGCCAGTGAGGATTTGTAAATAGGATGGTGACATGGTCAGATTGATTTGTGAGTCAGTGGGATACCTGGTGGCATCGTAGAAGTGGAATGAAGGCAGATGGGGACATTGCCACTGGGGAAAAAAATGGAAAGGTGGAAACTCCTTGGGCCTGAACAAGGGCAGTGTCAGAAAAGAAACTGCAAAAATAGGGTGCACAGAACTTGGCAACTGACTATGGAGAAGGATATTGAATATTGCACCAGGTATATAAGCTGAATGACTGGGTCAACTATGGTGCTGTGAGCCGAGAGGATGAAGAAGGAGTTCGGTATGGGGGCAATCCTGAAGTATTCCTCTTGTCTTCTTAGCTGAGCTCTCTAGCTGCAGTGCTCACTTTCTTTATTGCAGTGGCTTTGACCAATCTGGAGGATGTAGAGAATGCCAAGAGAGCCTACGCAGAAGCAGTCCGCCTGGACAAGTAAGCTGCTTTGTCGGGAATGGTACTGAGGAGGGCTGGTCTCCTGGCCTATGTACACAGCAGGCACGAGCATGAAGGATGTGGTTCCTGTGCACATGGTGGCTCAGCAAGAATTGACACTTTCTGAGAAAATGTTTTCAGTCTCAAGTTTAATAGTCAGGAAGCCAGAGAAAGCCAGAGCTGGGCGTGGGCTTGGATTGCCGATAGCCATGGGCTAGCTGGAATATCAGATGAGACTGTGGACTCGGCTTAATTGAAGATAAGTTTGACGCTTCCAGGATTTATTCCTCTGGCATCTGCTAGACAGCAAGACAGAGATCGCTTTTTCATCCCTGGCCATGGTGATCTCTGTTGACCCTTGAGATGTCAGACCTGCTTTTACCTGCTTGGCTGGTTGGGCAGTTAGTTCCTTGATTCTCCTCCACAGGTTCAGCACGTGTGCTCCTCCCCTGCTGCATAATGGAGAAACCTCTACTTACCCAGTTTTGTTTTGTTTTGTGCAGTGAGAAGGCTCTCTAAATGACCATTTGTTACAGAGCCCCAGCTCCAAAAAGTCCCTGTCTGTCTGCCACAGGTGTAACCCTTTAGTCAACTTGAACTACGCTGTGCTGCTGTACAACCAGGGTGAGAAGAGGGGTGCCCTGGCCCAGTATCAGGAGATGGAGAAGAAAGTCATCCTACTCAAGGACAACAGCTCTCTGGAATTTGACCCTGAGGTATGTCTTTTATTAACTCCCAGGAGTCACAAGCAAGCTGTTAGGAGTCTTTTGGATTAAGCTCAAATAATACAAATGCAAGGCATTATAGGCTCATGGCTCTATGGGCTTTGATGTGTCTGGCAGCATGAGTTCATCAATTAATAACAGCCTGAGAAAGACTTTCCTAGAATAATAAAAAGGAAATTCAGGCTTACTGAGTTGTCTATTGCTAATACAACTCATCGAAGTTGAGGTCTGTATCTCTTTGTAGCTTCCTCCCACTTCCCTTCATCTAGGAAAGGCAGAGTTTAGCCCAAAAATGTACCAAAATTGAATTGTTGGGTTTTGAGATCCTGTGTGAGCCCCCTTGCCATCCACTAGAGGCAGTCTACATTTTCTGCTGTTGGAGAATGCTTTCCTCGTGACAAGCATTCCTACCTCAAATGCTACTACCAGCAGACACTATTTCAGCAAAACCTCCCTGGCAGAAGACCAAAGAAGAGGTGGGCTGGCTTGTCACTGACAGTCAAGCATTGGACTTTTTTTCTTCCTTTGTGGGCACAAGATGGTGGAGATGGCTCAGAAGTTGGGAGCGGCTCTCCAGGTTGGGGAGGCACTGATCTGGACTAAACCAGTTAAAGATCCCAAATCAAAGCACCGGACTACTTCAACCAGCAAGCCTGCCAGTTTCCAGCAGCCTCTGGGCTCTAATCAAGCTCTAGGACAGGCAATGTCTTCAGCAGCTGCATACAGGAAGCTCCCCTTAGGTAAGACTATTCAGAACTCTGGGAAGAAAACCCTAGCAGGTATAAGCCACATGTGTTAGCAAAGAGATTACAGTTTTGAGTGAGTCTTGTGCTCTTTAGACTCATAACACGTCCAACATAGTATTGGCCATAAGGGGGAAGAAAAACTGTAGAGTGGCCACATTGGTACTTATTTCCTTCAGATAAGGTATGTCATAGGTAACTGCTAGTAGCAGGCTTAGATGAATGGCAGCACACTGGTCTCTACAATTTGCAAGTTTAGAAATATGTTTTAAGTACATTCTACTATGCAGTCTCCATTTAATTTTCATTGCTTTATCATAAGTTGGCATGGTGTAAGTAATTAAAAGATTTCTTTCAGTGACTCATTGAAGGCAAACTTAACTGTTGCTTTATTTCTTCAGTTATGGTCTTCCCTCGTAGCTGACCAGTGTGACATTTCCACTAGTCCCAGAAAATGTGGGGTTTCCTCTTGAAATTGAACAGCAAAAATAATGATTTCTTCTAGCATTGTGGAACTGAAGATTCAAGCTGTTTATTTTGCTACCAGGTGCTGGAGGAACATCTCAGCTTACAAAGCCGCCATCTCTCCCTCTGGAGCCAGAGCCTGCTGTGGAAGCAAGCCCAACTGAAACCTCAGCACAGACAAGAGAAAAATAAGAGCAGGATGATCCCAGAGTAGGAGTTCCTTGGGCAAAGATGTCCTGGATTAAGAAAAGTCACATGGCACAGACAGAATGGAGGCCAGCAACACAGAACTGAAAACATCAAATTCAGGGTGTGTGCTGAGGTTCATGAGGCGCCTGTGAGGAGCCTTCGACTCTGCCTGCCAGCACTTGGGTAGGGTGTCCTCTGTGGGCCCCACAAGCCAGGAGGTAGGGAGAGGACAACACAGTTCCCTTAAGAAACAGGAGCAAGGCTTGAGGCTCCATGTATATAGCTCCAAGTCAGGAAGGCATGCTGTGCCGTTTGCTTTTACAAGGACTTCACCTCCTGGCTGACCAACTCTTTCTCTGAGCAAGGAAAGGCTGAGACAGACCTTTCTGCTCAGCGCCCTGTGGTGATGAAGCCTCGGCTTAACTGGGCGATCCTTCGACTCTGGGGTATGTTAGTCTCCAAGGCAAACAGATCTCCTTAATAATTTACCTTTAATAGTCTAAATTTAAAAGAAAAAAATAAGGAAAAATAGCTAAGTTGAAACCCAGGCTGGTGAGTATCTCAGCTGCATTTGCCCAGAGGGAATCCCTATGTTTTGTCCTTGAGAGGGGTCAGAGTCTAGAAGCCAGATCATGTCAGTATAAGAAGTAGGAGCCAAGGGCTGGTCTGGTATCAGCACCAAGAATTAAAAAAAAAAAAAAGAGGCCGGGCTTGGTGGCTCAGTCTGTAATCCCGCGCCTTGGGAGGCCGAGGTGAGTGGATTGTCTGAGCCCACAGGTTCGAGACCCGCCTGGGCAACTTGGCGAGACCTTATCTCTATAATAAATCAAAAAATTAGCCGGGTGTGGTAGCGCACGCCTGTAGTTCCAGCTACTTGGAAGGCTGAGGCGGAAGGATCGCCGGAACCCAGCAGGTCGAGGGTGCGGTGGCCGGGAGCGGCCACTGCACTCCAGTCTGGGCGACGGAGTGAGACTCCAACTCAAAAAAAAAACAGAGCTTCTTATTACAAGGTAATCAATGATGACCACTGATTGGATGCTATCAATACATTATATGTCCTTTTTAGAATACATACTTTGCATCATTATTCCTTTGAGGAACGTTGTTATTTAGGGATAAAAATAAGAGATCACAATAAAAGCCTCTTAAAGAGCCCAGGATCGAGTCCTGTCTTGCCTGTTTATAGGTCTAGTTTGAAACCAGAGGAGCCTCAGGATCAGGTTCCCCCTTGGCGCCACATGGCCACTGCTGCTGCCCTGACAGGTGGCAGGCTGGCAGTTTGCTTACTGAGGGTCAGTCCCCATTTTACACATAATCACTATAATTTTTTTGTTTTTATTTATTTATTTTTTTGAGATGTGGTCTCACTCTGTCACCCAAGCTGGAGTACAGTGGCATGATCACAGCTTACCACTGCCTCCACTTCCTAGGCTCAGGTGATCCTTCTGCCTCAGCCTCCCAGGTGGCTGGGATTCCAGGCACATGCCACCATGCCTGAGGTCTCACTGTGTTTCCCAAACTGGTCTCAAACTCCTGGGCTCAAGCAGTCTTTCTGCCTTAGCCGCCCAGAGTGCTGAGATTACAGGCATGAGCCGCCGTGCCTAGCCAGAATTATCTAATTTGAAGGTAGGAAACTGATCTACTCTTTTTTTTTTAAAGTTGGAGTTGAAATCTCACTACATCACCCAGGCAGGGGTGCAGTGGCACACTCACGGCCAGCGTCAACCTGCCCCATGGGCCTCAGTGGTCCTTCTGCCTCAGCTTTTCCAAGTAGCTGGAACTACAGGCACACTACACCATGCCTGGGTCAGTTTTTTGACTTATTGTAGAGACGAGGTCTCGCCAAGTTGCCAGGGCTGGTCTCGAACCCGCAGACTCAGGCAGTCCACTCGTCTCAGCCTCCCAAAGTGCTGAGATTACAGGCTGAGCCACGAGCCCAGCCACTGATCTGCTCTTAAACCAAACTGTGTCTGGAGTTCTTGATTTTGTGACTAGTCTGTTCTGACATTGAAGAAGCAGCTAACTGAGCAGAAACCTCTTCAATTCTCAAATCTCTGAAATAAAGAGCAAGGAGCCAGGCTTAGTGGCTCAACCTGTAATCCCATGCTTTGGTAGGCTGAGGTGAGTGGATTGCCTGAGCCCGCGGGTTCAAGATCCACCTGGACAACTTGGCGAAATCTCATTTCTACAATAAATCAAAAAATTAGCCAGGCGTGGTAGCGCGTGCCTATAGTTCCAGCTACTTGGAAGACTGAGGCGGAAGGATTGCCGGAGCCCAGCAGGTCAAGGCTGCAGTGACCGGGAGCGGCCACTGCACTCCAGTCTGGGCGACAGAGTGAGACTCCAACTCAAAAAAAACCAAAATAAAATAAATAAAGAGCAAGGATCAGAAGTGATACCCTTGCCCTTGTAGCTGATATGTGGCAGAAATGAGATTTACACCCGAAGGATTGAGAAAACTCCCTTTTACGTCAGCATGGAGTCTAGTGTACTAGGCCAGTCTGGTTACTGAAACTGAAAAGATTACTGAAAATGTCTCAGTGGGAAATAATGAGGGTAAAAGCCAAGACAGAGATGGAGAGGAGTAGGATATAAGAGATTTAAGAGCCAAACTCAACAGAAATTAGGGATTGATTGGATGAGAATAGCCTGTGGGATGGATACCCACTTCTGGGCTTGGATGACCAGGGAGAATAAAAAGGATATTGGGCTAGGGTTGATGGTTGGTTGTGGAGTCTGGTTTTAGACATGCTTATCTTTGAGACACATCCAAATGGTGATATCCGTTAGGCATCTGAATAGCTGGATCTCAGAAATGAAATCTGGTTTGAAGATAAAGATTTAGGAGTCATTTGGATGCAAGTGATAGCTGAAGCCATAGATTTAAAAGGAGCTCCCCAAGGATAGCTAGGAATAAGACAGGAACCAAAGAAGGAAAATATTTAAAGAGAGACGCAGAAGAGCCCACACAAAAGACAAGCAAGTGATACAATCAAAGAACCAGGAGAGTGGTATTATGGAAGGCCAAGAAGAAAAGGTTCAGGAAGGAATAGTTAACCTCTTTGGACCTTTCCAGTGGAAAGGTACTGTTATCTTCATTTTATAAAGGAAGAAGCTGGCTGACTTTGGGAGGTCAAAGCAGGATTGCTTGAGTCCAGGAGTTAGACACCAGCCTGAGCAACAGAGCAAGACCTGGTCTCTACAGAAAAATTTTTTTAAATCAGCTGGCTGTGGTGGTGTGCACCCATAGTCCCAACTACTCGGAAGGCTGAGGTCGAAGGATCACCTGAGCCCAGGAGCTCGAGGCTGTGGTGAACCATGACCATGTGGTGAACCATGATCATGCCACTGCATTCCAGCCTAGGTGACAGTGAGACCCCCAACTCAAAAACAAAAAACACAAAAAACAAGCCACAGTCAGAAGATGAGAGAAGATTAGAGTCCTGCCTTGGGGAAGGTGAAAGGAAGGTAGGCGATGGTCAGAGAGATTATATTTCCTGATACCTGCTTCCAAGGCCTAAAGCACCCCAACATTATAACAGAAGACTGTAACAAGGGCTATGGGAGTTAAGAGCTAGGAACTGTGGACAAAAACCAATGTATGTATCATAACACCACAGTGGACATTCTGCAAAAGGATAAATGTACATTCAAATCTATACATACTCATTGAGACATACATTCACTCATGTTATACAAAAGAGCACTTATAATACTTCACCTTATGTGATGTGTTTTGATATTTTGTGTGCTAAGCACCAAATTGAGTCAGTGTCTATTAATAGCTTAAGACCTATTATTTTAAAAACATTGCTTGAGGCACAAGTTCTCATGATTTCTTGGGACTGTGCCATTGGCCTAGGTCACTCATATTTGGCTTAGAATAAACCTCTTTATGTGTTTGGCATTTTCGTCAACATTAGTTAGTGCCCAACGCACCTCAGAGAGGACTCAGGATCCTCCCCAAGGAGTTGCCTGAACTAGGAACTAAGGTACCAACCTGGGCCCTTTGAGCTTCTCCTTGGGTGGAACTGTCATTTCTCTTGAGCCCCTGATTTCATGCTTCGTTGACAGTCCTTTTGTTTATTCTGAGCTGGTCCTTAACTAGGAATATGTTTGGGATCCCAATTTTGATTCATAGGTACATTTTTTTTTTTTCTTTTGAGTTGGAGTCTCACTCTGTCGCCCAGACTGGAGGGCAGTGGCCGCTCCCGGCCACCGCAGCCTCGACCTGCTGGGCTCCGGCGATCCTTCCGCCTCAGCCTTCCGAGTAGCTGGAATTACAGGCATGCACTACCATGCTCGGCTGATTTTTTTGATTTATTGTAGAGATGAGGTCTCGCTGCCCAGGCGGTTCTCGAACCCACGGGCTCAGGCAATCCACTCACTTCAGTCTCCCAAAGGCGCGGGTTACAGGCTGAGTAGAGGTACATTCTAAAGGGTCTTCCATTGCCTTTTCTTCCCAAATTAATCTCAATTGGCTCATCTGTGCATTTGCTCAAGAAACCAAACTTCTCAGCTCTACTGCACCAAACCCTTGGCTACAGTGGTTCCTCTCTTAAAGAAAAAAGAAGTGGCAAACAAATCCTCTGAGACTGAGGAAAGACAAGAAGCATAACCCCCTTTGAGCAACCTGGTGGTAGAGTGTGGTGACCCTGTCATGGCTCACTGCAGTCTCGAACTCCAAGGCTCAAGAGATTCTCCTCTCAGCCTCATTTTGTTCCTCAGGCTAGTCTCAAACTCCTGGTCCCAAGCAACCCTCTCACCTCAGCTTCTCAAAATGCTGGGATTACAGGCATGAACCACTGTGCTCGGCACATTTGTGTAAATGGGAAAGTTCAAGGGCATACCAGGTGTTCTAGTACTCCAACTGGTTACATATTATAGTCTTTTCTTGTGTGCATTTTTAAACTGAAGGGCATATTACATCAAGGGAAATTCAGAACTCAAAGTTTGACCACCTACTATAGAGTTTAAATACAGAGTCGCCTGTGTCTCTCTCTGTGTTTTCATTTTTCTGGTTTTAAATATGCTGTTTTCTACTGATGTTGAGATGAAACCCAGTTTGGATCCAACTGTAGGCTTAAAAATAAAGAAGTACTCAATCCTGAAGAATCACCAGGACTTAGAAGAGACTTTTCCCTTGTCCTCATAAAGGCTGCATGCATGGACCCACCAAGAACAGTGACTTTTCCTTCCCTTCCTTGTCATCTCTTTATCTGTTACAGGAAAGGAGAAAAGGAATGCCGTCGGCCTGGCCAACCATTTCATAACATGATGCCCGGCTCTCGGGTTCATTCAACTTTCAGAGAACTGTTTGCCAGTCATTCCCCCAATCACTAGTTGCCTCTCAGTAGAGATCCTCTTCTTCCCCCTCCACAACCTATTTAACCAGAATCCAAGCTGCATTCTTTCCATAACCCTGAGATATAGTACTTAAGTTTCTGTAACTCATTGGGAAGTTGGGCCACTATATGGAAGATTCCTGTGTATACACATTAAATACATGTATATGCCTATTCTATGGGGAAAAAAAAAAAAGGCCGGGCTCAGTGGCTCAGCCTGTAATCCCAGCACTTTGGGAGGCTGAGACGAGTGGATTTCCTGAATCTGCAGATTCAAGACCAGCCTGGGCAACTTGGCGAGACCTCATCTCTACAATAAATAAAAAATTAGCCGGGTGTGGTAGCGTATGCCTGTAGTTCTGGCTATTTGGAAGGCTGGGGCGGAAGGATCGCTAGAGCCCAGCAGGCCGACACTGGGGTGGCTGTGAGTGTGCCATGGCACTTCAGCCTGGGCGACGGAGTGAGACTCCAACTAAAAAAAAAAAAAATCATAGCTCTAGGATATTTGCTGACTCTACTTCCTGAACTAGTTTTTATTGACACCACACACACACACACACACACACACACACACCACCCCCCCCCCATGGAGAACCTGTTGAGAATATACACTCAGGGCCAGGGACCGAGTAGAAACTTAGAGACAAAGTAAAAGATTGCCGGACATGGTGGCTCATGCCTGTAATCCTAGCACTTTGGGAGGTGGAGGTGAGAAGACTGCCTGAGTCCAGTTCGAGACCAGACTGAGCAACTTGGTGAGACTTCATCTCTACAGTAAATCACCAAATTAGCTGGTGTGCGCCTGTAGTTCCAGCTACTTGGAAGGCTGATCTGGAAGGATCACCTGACCGAGCCCAGCAGGTCAAGGCAGTGGTGGCCGTGAGCGTGCCAGTGCACTCCAGCCTGGGCAACAGAGTAAGATGCTAAGTCAAAAACAAAAAAAACAAAACAAAGTCATGTGGAGAACATTTCAGGACTCCTAATAGTCTTCCTAGGTTTAGATCACAATTATTCTAATTCTTCTTAGGAAACCAATCTCTTCTCATGGAAACCTCTAATAAAAATAGGCTATAAGGTTTGTGGTTAATTATTTTAAATTGATCCGGGAGATAGAGAAGAATGAGGTAGCAGCCAGAGTTCCTTAATAAGCAACTTGCTTTGCATTACAAGCTGCATAATTCTCTAGGCTTAAATTTTCTTTGCAGGAGCGATCAAGCCTTCTCACTCAAAGCAGGGAAGAGGAAGGTCATAAATGAGAGCTTGCGTACTTCCAAGTCTGGGAGCTGCTATGGGCCCGGGGGGGAGGAAGATGATGACCCTTGAGCTAGATAAGCCTGCCAGTGACTGCCATGTCCACGCTGCCCTTGGCACAAGCTGAAAATCTCACCATGCTTTCAAACTGCTGTGTTTCAATTCAGCTTTAACTGGGCTACTTCACATTGGTCCTTCTGACACGTTAAACCCCAGAGGGCAGGCCTGCAGCTCAGGCTTAGGGTGAGGGACTACCTAGCCCAGTGACCGGGAAAGACAAAACAGTCAAACACCTCAAGGGCAGAGTAACATGTAAATCACGAGGGAAGATCAGAATGATTTATATTTTATCTGGCTCCAGAGTGACGGTGGAGACAAAATCAATTACACACAGGCTTAGGATCCTGAAATGTAAATTGTTTTTAATATATTTAAAAGCAAACAAATCTTTATTTATAAAAAAATAAATATATAACATGACAAACGTATTCATGATCCTGGGGCTCTCAGGAGGTCAAATTCTTTAATGAATGAAAACATAAAACATACACGATCTGATACACACAAGCATATTCCAGTTGTAAGAGCAGATGTCCTCGAAGACTCAGAACGAACAAAAACATCTTCTACCGCAGAAAGCACATCCAGAGCTGGGCAGTGACGCTGAGCCCAGGCAGTCTAAGAAGCCAGGACAGGAAGGCTCATCCTCAGCTCATAGCGCCACCCAGGCTTCCAAACTGCAGAAGGAACGACTCCCTCCAAGGCTCCCGTTTCCTGGGGTGATTGCAAAACACAAGAAGGGTGGCCTTGTCCTTGCGTGTGGCTCTAAGCCTGAGAGGGGACTGAGAAGGTATGTCATTAAATATTGTCATTGTAACACTGAATGGAAGTCATGATTCTGCCCATGAGCAGGGAGCAGAGGGACACAGGACCTCAGGCTTCACTGAGGCCAGGACTGCGGGGAGCAGGCGTGTGCGTCTCGAGTGGGCAAGAGGCAAGTGCTTTCTCCAGCTGACGTGCTCTCAAGGGTGAAGAGGTTTGGCTTAAAATGCTAGATGCTGCTGCATCAACTGGGATCTGGGAATTAAGGTTTTAGCCCTGTGACACAAAACATAAGAAACAAAAATCCAGTCTCAGCTAAATTGTTGATTAAAACCTGAAATGTTTTTATGTAATTGCCAACAGGCTGGAATGTATCTGACACAGTTTAATCTGCTTTTGTTTCTTTGGCTGTCTTCCAACTAGCTCTACTAGCGGTTCTGACACCCTCAGCTGTATTTTCCAAACCATCTTCTTCCTGTAATTCTCAAGTTGGCTAGTTCTCCTTCCTCTGAAAAATGGCCCACAACAACCTTCCTAATAGTGAAGGTGTACTTCTGAATAGAAGAGTCCTTCGGCCGAAATGGCATCTCCGAGGCCCACAGTTCGAATTGGGTCTTTACACACCAACACTGGCGTGAAATGGAAGGATATTCCCTCCCTATGCCATTCTACCACTGGTTTGTTGGGGTTAAATATGATCCTTGAGCCTGCCTCTGAGTGGGATGTCATGAACTCTTGAGGTGCCCTCAGAGACACTCGGCTAGTGTCTATGGTTTCTGTCGCACAGGCCTGTGTTCCCGCCACGCGTGCGCCTGCAGCCACGGCTGCCAGCTGGTTGGCCCAATGTCCATCCACAGTTGCCAGGATATGGTAGACCAGTGTGTGGAAGTGTATCCTGGTGAGGTCTGAGGCTCTGCTTTGACTCTTCCCATGTTCTTTCAAGATCCAGAAGAGGATGTCACTGACCATGCCCACATCAGGAACTCCATTCCACGAGGAGAGAGAAGAGTGGGGTCCAGACGCCGACTGGGTGAGAAATAGCAGCTCCTGTTCATTCAGCCCAAGGGAAGTCACTGCAGGGAAGACCTGCTAACAGAAACAAGGACAAGTCTCTCTCTGATGGACAGCATCTAGCTCCCAAGATATCTCAGTCAATGACTAAATAACAGAGAAGGCAGGCAGTCACTGTTCTTCCTTACCGTAGGGCTCCCCGCACCTGATGTCACTATTTTGGCCATGACGCTTCAATCTCCACTGTCACTATCACTTGGAAGAAACTGGAAAGCTGCAGTAATGGTGTCTCAGTCCCAGGTTTTTATCGTGTGCCACTGTGTGTCAAGGGCAGAGCTGAACATGTTTTCTGTTTCCTTCCAGGGTGCCTGGTTTTTGCCTTTGCACATACAGCATGTAATCCCAGCACTTTGGGAGGCTGAGGTGAGTGGATTGCCTGAGCCCACGGGTTCGAGACATGCCTGGGCAACTTGGCAAGACCTCATCTCTACAGTAAATCAAAAAATTAGCCGGGCGTGGTGGCGCCCGCCTGTAGTTCCAGCTACTCGGAAGGCTGAGGCGGAAGGATCGCCGGAGCCCAGCAAGTCGAGGTTGCGGTGGCCGCTCCAGTCTGGGTGACAAAGTGAGACTCCAGCCCAGAAAAAAAAAAAAAAAGAAAATGGAGAGCTTAGTAATGTATGATCAGGGTCACAATGGTTCTTTGAATACAACACCAAGAAGCAAGAAGAATACAGTGTCCTGTTAGAGCTGGGCTTCAAAAGCAGGGGTAGGTAGGAAGGCTGTCTGCACTTAGTTGTAATCCTGTGTAAAGAAGGCCCACCCACCTGGAGCCAAGGTGCCTGTGGGCTCAGGCAATCTACTCACCTCACGGAAACCACTGTTATCTTCACCATCTTTTTTTTTTTTTTTTTTTTTAGTTGGAGTCTCACTCTGTCACCCAGGTTGGAGTGCAGAAGCACACTCCCAGCCACCGCAGCCTCGACCTGCTGGGCTCTGGCAATCTTCCACCTCAGCCCTCCAAGTAGTTGGAACTACAGGCACGCGCTACCACGCCCAGCTAATTTTTTTATTTAATTTATTGTAGAGACGAGGTCTCACTAAATTGCCCAGGCTGGTCTCGAACCCTCAGGCTCAGATAATCCACTGGCCTCGGCCTCCCAAAGTGTTGGGATTACAGGCTGAGCCACCAAGCCTAGCCCATCTTTTTTTCTTAGCACTTCCCTCCTCAGAACCAGAGGCCCACACATAAAGGCTTGGTTTTTGATGGAAAGATGAGTATACATGTATGTGAGAATACATTTTTTTTTTTTGAGTTGGAGTCTCTGTCGCCCAGACTGGAGTGCAGTGGCCACTCTCGGCCACCGCAGCTCGACCTGCTGGGTTCTGGTGATCCTTCCGCCTCAGGCTTCCAAGTAGCTGGAACTACAGGCGCGCACAACCACATCCGCTGATTTTTTGATTTATTGTAGAGATGAGGTCTCGTCAAGTTGCCCAGGCGGGTCTCGAACCTGCAGGCTCAGGCAATCCACTCACCTCAGCCTCCCAAAGCACGGGATTACAGGCTGAGCCACCGAACCCGGCTCTGAGAATACATTTTTCAAAGAAATTTATGGCCTATACCTCCACTGGTGCAATAGTGGTTTTTTGCTACATGTTCTGCGCCAGGCATTGAGCTAAAGGCTGTGTTTCATCCAATTCTTACTGTAACCCTGAGGGAAAGAGGAACTGTCTCCATTTTAGACTAAAGCTCAGGGGGTTGACAGTTAGAGACAATGGAATTATAAGTGAAAAGATGATTCCTCAAAAAGAGAAAGGCAAATAAAAACTATATTGAAAAACACCAAGTGTGAATATGACTGTAACTGTGGACTTGGGGGGATATGATGTGCCCACGGAGGTTCATGGGCTGTGACAGGCGTTCTGCTCCGGTGCAGGGTGTCGGCATCGGGGGAGGCTGTGCGTGTGGGGCATGGGGTGGAACTGTACGTTTGCTCTGTTTTACTGTGAACCCAGAACTACCCTAAAAAAAAAGGCATTTTTAAACCCAAACCACTAAATTCAGCCCTCCATAGCCCTGAGTTTTGCATCTGTGGATGCAACCAAGTTGAACTGAAAATGCAGTACTCAAGGGATGTGGAGCCTGCAGACACAGAGGGTAGACTTCCTATCCAGAGGCCAACTGTGCAGCTCGAACACCTGCAGATCTTGGTATCTGTGGGGGTCCTGAGACCCTCCACCCCCGTGGATACTGAGGGGCGACTGTATACTGAAATGCCATCTTTCACTGTCAGACTGATATAAATGCACATTTTAAATTACATGCTGGTAGCAAAGGTAAGAGGGATTGAGCATTTGTAAATATTGCTAGTGGGAAGTAAATGAGTACAATTCTCGTAGAGGGCAACTGGGCAATCTCAGAATTGCAAATACTTTATTTTATTTTATTTTTTTTGAATCACTCACTCTGTCACCCAGGCTAGAGTGCAGTGGCACACTCATGGCCACCGCAGCCTCGATCTGTTGGGCTCAGGCGATCCTTCTGCTTCAGCCTTCCAAGTAACTGGAAACTACATGCGTGCACTACCACACTAGGCTTATTTTTTGATTTATTGTAGAGACAAGGCTTCACCATGTTGCCCAGGATGGTCTTGAACCTGTGGGCTCAGGCAATCCTCTTGCCTCAGCCTCCCAAAGTACTGGGATTACAGGTGTGAGGTACTGCGCCTGGCTGCCAGTACTTTCTTATGCTTCAATTCAGCTATGCTGCATCTGGGAATTTACACACACATATTCTTGCAGGCAAAATAAAATCACCTACAAAGTAATTCACTGCAGCACTGCATGTAATGGCAAAGGGCAGTAAGCATTCGTCCTTCCAGATGGGTTGGGTTAAACAAGCTGCGGTCCCTCCACAGTCATCTTGGCCATGTGGCTGTGAGAAGGCTGAGGACAAGCTCCACGTTGGGATGCAGGAAAGGTCTCCAAGACACACTTAGTGAAAAAACCCAAAGTGCAGAAAGTATATTCAGTGTGTTGTGCTATCTTTTTGGGTAAAAAGAAATGAAAAAATAAGATATATTTCCATATCATCTGTGTACACCTGGAGGGATACCGATGACATTAATAAAGAGATGACTAAGACTCGGGACAGGTGGGCATAACTAGAAGGTGGGAGATGTCATTGTATATCTTTTCATATATATATGTATATATTAATCACATGCAGGTATTAGCAATTAAAAAGGTTAACTGGCAGTGATCTGACAGTGATGTCACTTGCCTAAGCTCATGAAGCCAGTGGCAAAAGCTGGCTGCCAACCAACCACCACGTCTTCTAGGTGTTCTAAGACTTCACTAGCTCACATTTATCCTCATCGTTTCTGCTGTCCAAAGGCAGGAGCTGAACACCTGGAACCTGGTGAGGCAGTGACGTTCCCCAGTTTCCTTCCTTTGACAAAGCTTCTTCGAGCAGCTGGGCTGGACTTTCAGCTTTCTCCTTTTGAGTTCTTTCACTTGCAACTTCCCTATCCCAGAGGGAGAAGTGTGACCCTTGACTTCATCAGTTACACTGCCATATTCCTAACCTTGTAGGAGAACCTGTTCCAGATCAGGTCTGGATCCCTGCTAGGCTTTCCATGGACTTGGGTCTAAGTTACACAAACCTACACTTCAGTGAGCCAGTCCCAGAGTCCAAACCCATGTCCCACTGGACGGGGGAGCTTTGCTCAAGGCCCTGGGAGGGTCAGGGCTGAAACGTGGCCTAGGCTGCCTGTATGGTTACCTGATGCACGATGCTGCTCATGAGTTCCCTGTTGGTCATACTGGCCAGCTCCAGGTGAACTGGAACGCCAGTGGGGATGTCAGACATGGAGGCTACAACCTGCCAAGAGGAGGACAGAGGTGCCATCAGAAACAGAAGTCAGGAAGACGGAAGGACAGAGGTCCTGAGAGGCAATTCTTCCTGGTGACCGCCTTCTGTGCATCCCCATGAGAGCTACAAGCAGTGTGGGTCCCCCTCCGCCTCTGTGGACAAGGGATGCTTTTCCTGACAGGGGAGACGAGGCTCTGCAGAGAGCCATCAGGGCAATGGAATCAGATGACAAAGCCCTGCCCCGTATGTTCATGTTGCCAGCCTACTCCTAGGGCCTCAGCTGAGCAGTGGGCGTTGACTGCTGGACAGGTCTGTAGGAACTGCAGCAGAGCTGACGTGAAGTGAGATGATACAGATGACACGAAGGACACCAACCACACACCCTGCACCTTGCAGCCATGCTCCAGTCAGCACAGGATGCAGAGGCTCAGCAAGGAGATGCTCTGACCTGTCCTACTCAAGCTGCCACCATGTCTGAAGGGACACAGGGAGGTGCCTCACTGGAGCAGGAGGCAAGCTTCATAGCCAGCTGCCAAGATGTGTCCCTGGGAGGCCAAGACCCGAGGCAAGGCAGCATGAGCTAGAGGCCACGAGTGGCTGAACCTGAAGAAAACCTGCAGCTGAGATCTGGGGCGTCGTGACGGTGCCATTACCTCCAAGAGTCTCTTCCTCTGGAGCTCCTTGCTCTGTCCCTCCATCATGTGCAATCCAGAGAGGACCACCAGGTCTGGCTGAAACTCCTCCAGGCTAGACACAAACACCTCCAGCATATTCATGGCCCCGTTGGAGAGGTCGTGAGAGAAGATGAATCTGTTGGCATGGGGAGCTTTTAACTGGCCCCACTGCTCCCCTAGAAAAGCCCAGTCAACACAATGGGAAGAAAAGGAAGAGGCTTTAAGTCTCCTAGCTGTGGAGGGACTTCCAGGTGCCTCATGGGAGCCTTGGCTCCGAGCAGGCTGAGTGGACCCAGCTACAATGGTATAAGGTCAGCACGGCACTGCAAGAAACAAGCCAAAAGTCTAAACCCAAACCCAACAAAGAAACAGAAACACAGTCTGGGTGCCAGACACCTTTTTCAAGGTAGCCAGCTCCCCTAGAGTCCCAGGAGAGCTCCTGTCCACTGAGTTCTCAACAGGAGACACAGTTCCACAGCAGTGGCAGGACTTCCAGATGCCAGCACACAGCACACACCATGCGTGCCCCTCTAGACAAGACAGGCTACCTTTTCAGAGCACATGCCCCTCACAGCAGTGCCCTGAGCATTTTTCATTTAGTTGGAACCTAAGCGGGTTGAATTCCCAAGCACCAAACTGACTGTACCTCCTCTTCCCTGCTGCCCCTGGTGGTTTTGGGGTACCTGGTCCACAGGGTAAGACTGTCTGTCTGCTCTAGCCACTTCTGTGTCAGTTGCTTTGGAGTCACGGCTGTTCAAGATCAAGGTTAAGGGCTACCTCTCCCTCAGTGTGACGCCTTCCCTAACTCTACCACCCCAAGCAGACTTGATTGCTTCCTTCCCAGGGCTACCACTGGACCCTGTTATAGGATTGGGCACATGACTTTGGGACAATGCATTCCAGTGTCCATCCCCAGCAGCAAACTGTGAGCTGAGGGGGGCTCTCGTGTCATCTTCTATCGTCATACTCCTATAGCCTCACACTGCACCTGGCATATATATAGCCATGGGAATGAATTAGCAAAAGAACAAGTGAGTAAGAGAGGAGCCCGATGACCTAAGGGCAACAAAAAAATATGGGTATGAACTTCAAAGCCAACATTTCCCAAACTGACAAGACTCTTACAACAGGGAAAAACACATTACATGGATACTCTCCAGACAGCAAGATATGGACCCAACCCTTAGATAGTGACACTGCTAGGAAACAAAACAAGGCCTAACTTCACCTGGGAGCAAAGAGCCACAGAACATTCCAAATGAATTGATTTATTCAGGGAAGTCGACAGAGGCAAAAATAAACAGGCTTCTGCAAAGCAAGAATGAGGAGGCAGAAAGCTGCTCACTTTCCACAGGACACAGGACAGATGGAGTGGCGAGAAGCAAAGGGATTGAAACTCAGCTCAAGAGAAGTTAGTGCCCTCTTTTCTCACAAAGCTCTTAATTATTTCTGCGAGCAATCTCTCCTCCCAATATATCATCCTGCCCTCAGCCAGTAAGTCAGCAAGACCTCTATAGGGTGACTCACAGGATCCCCAGCCTAAGCCTGAACATGGACTTCTCTGGGGAGCTCTGATAGGAGAGAATGAGAAAAAAGTTGGCAAATCCTTGGAATATACCCATCTAGGTAAGTGTAAAGTCAGGGATGGGCTTCTGTTAAGAGAGCTGACCTGAGGGCTGCTGCCACCTGACTAGGTTCCCTCCTGGAGCCTAGGAAAATGTTGCTTCACATATTTTCACATTTTGCTGCTGTGTACTCAGCAGAAGAGAGCACAGGAAAGAAAAACTGGAGTGTGAAGCATATAGACCCAAGGATGGAGAAGTCTCCTTCTGAGTTCAGCTGTACCATCTCAACTACATGCAAGGTACAGCTGTCCAACAGTGTCACAGTCCTGTCAAGGATGCTAGACTTTCTACTCTAGTCGCCAGGGAGAATGAGACTCCAGGAACCATCCATGTCCCCAGTTCACGCTGTGGGTGCCAACAGAAGTGAGACGAGTCTGGAATAGCAGCAGCAGTCCAGAGGTACCTCCTAACCCATTCCAGACCCTTCCCGTCCACAGTCATCATCACACTTTTCATTCAAGCAGTTCACAAGGTTTCTACACACCAACCTTTAAACCTTACCACAATGGAAAGAAACTACAAACTTAAATGTGACTTGCCAACTTCAACACTGTGTTCCTAATTTTCAGATCTCGTCCTTCCGTAATTCCCATGTGATCCCAGTAAGCACCCAAAAGAGAACCAGCAACAAGAAACAATTCGTTCTTATACCTGGAGAAAGGCATAATTTTCAAGAAGCAGTATAGCTCACCTCTACATTAAAGGTAATTACTTAGAGGGGAGGTCCTCTTAATCATCTGATTTAGAAGCAGTTCATTGGAGAGTATTAAGAACTATTTTAAGATACCAATCAGTCTGTTAAAAGGCTTAAGTTTTTAACTTAAATTAACAACGTGTTGAATCAGAAAGTCAAGAGTCTGAGTTCTGAGCAGAGAGAAAGATGCAGCAGGAAATACACAGAAGCAAAGTATGTCCAAGTATTCAAAATTCTCTCAGAAATCAGATCTTGAGTTTGTGTAATACCTAACATCTGCAGGAGGTAGGGTGGGATGGGATAGACTTGAATTCACAAACATTAGGACATGATGTCATAGGAAATGGTGTAAGGGACATTAAATACAAACCAGCTCCACTCACACAACCCAGGAAAAATAAAATGCTCAGAAGGAGTCAATTCTCAGCAGCTACAACAGTCAGAAAGGCCTCAGGCAGAACCAGCATAGAGCAAGCCGACTTCACCCGCCTTTCACTTTTCTTTGTAATAAAGAAAAAGTTTATATATGTGTACTTAACACATTTTCACTTTTTTTCAAGATGGCTGCCCCGCTACTGCCTCATTCTCTTGGGTTAGAGCAATTCTGTTTGTGTATGTGAGATTTTCTTCTGTGTGGCGATATTCCACCCCCTCCCTTGAGGCAAGGGCCAGTGCGTCAGGAAATCTTAGTATGGCAAGAACAGGGTCCCACCAATTTATAACGATACATTTTCAGCACAGTCACACCCCAATCTGACAACACATAGTCCGGCAACCAGTCTTGCCACCATTACTTACGCATTTCCTTACCTGCTTGGTACTCTAAAATGAGGTGGAACTCATCTGCTTCCTGCAGTGACTCTGGTGGTACAAAGACATTGTCATCAAGAAGCTCATGCAGCTTTGGGCCAATTGGACCACAAAGAAGAACCTGGAGATAAGTGACAGACAGACAGCCTATCAGGAGACCTGCTGCTCCTCCCAGACTCCACAGTGACTCTACTCATTTCAACAAAATATTGGACACCAAATCTGATTGTGAAAGTTCTTGTTCTACTAGGATACAATATGAGGGCCATTACCAGGGCCTAGGCCTCTGGAGGGTATGGCCACAACATATCCAGAAACGAGAGGCTGACAAGGGACCCACATCGCGGTTGTCAGTTACCCGTACAGCTGCTGTACCCCAAACTCCCTGTTAGGGACTGAATGTCTATGTCTCCTTGGAATTTAGATGTTGAAGCCCTAGCACCAGTGTGAGAGTATCTGGAGATGAGGCTTTTAGAAGGCAATTCATGTTAAATGAGGACCTAATCAGATAGGAAGACAGAGACCGAGCTCTCTTCCCCTACCACAAGCTCCAAGGAAAGGCCATGTGAGGACATAGTGGCAAGTTGGCCATCGGCAGCCAGGAGGAGAGCTCATACCAAAAGCCAACCTTGCTGGAACCTTGATCTTGGGCTGTCCAGTCTCCAAAACTGTGAGAAGATAAACTTGTGTTGTTTAAGCCATCCCGTCTATGGTGTTTTGCTATCATGGCAGCCCAAGCAGACTGAGACTCACTCATGACTACTGTGTGGGAAAACAGACATGAGCTGCTGTTTGCCAAAGTTGTCAGATGGAGCAACTGTTGAAAAAGTTGCTGGACCACCACGGCCTTAACAACCAGGGGACCTAATGTCAACACTTTACCTAGCAGTTCTTGGACAGGACAGCCTCTCAACTAAGAGAATTAAAGAATATCTCCATTAGAAGGTCAGGGGAGGTGCTCTGCAATGTTTCTAAAACCTCTTCCTTTGATTCCAACCTGAGCCTCCCCAGCTAGTCTTTCTAGAAACCATGTCACATCTGCTTCTGTTCCTCAGCTCCAATAAGCTGCTGCTTCTGCCACACCACTTGAGGCCAGGCAAACACTTGAAACAATGGGGACTTGGACCAGCATTTAAAGGAAAGTCCCTAGAGACTATCAACATAGCTTCAGATTTAATGTGCTGCACCCAGGAGCTTCAAAAGTTATTTTTACTTGCCGATTAACTGCTTGTTTGTACACTACTTTGTACAGAGTTTCTTTTGTATCTAACTAAGAAATCCCAGCTTCTGGGTAAAAATAGTGCTCTCTCCCCATCCTGTCCCGACACATGCCCATCACCTGCCAATTCTGAAAAGTCTTGCCCTGACCAATTTATTTCCTTTCTCTAACTCTTAGCTAGAACTTCAATTCCAATATGAGACAAAAAGGGCCAGATTTACCCTCCTGCCTGAAGAAACAACAACGACAAAATATGTGAAACAACAGTTTTCGAAACACCTGGACATTAAACAACAAAGGACAGTGAACCCTAAGAAACAGAAATAAACCGAGTAAGCCCTACAGATGCTTCAGCATATTACTATAAGAGAGTTTCCAGAAATGTGAAAACTGAAAGAACTGGTCACTAGCAGACCTGCACCACAAGAGATGTTTAAAAAAAAAGTCCTCAGGCAGAAAGAGAATGAGACCAGAGGGAAATATGCATCTCAACAAAGAACACCAGAGATAGTAATACTGGGTAAGTCCATGAGATTATTGTTCTGATTATTTAAATCTCTTTAAAAGAATATTAACTGTTTGAAGAAAAATACCACATAGTGTAAGGTTTAAAACATATATAGAAGTAAAATACAGCTGGGGGACATGTGGAAGCACAGGCACACCTTGTTTCATTGTGCTTCACAGACACTGCACTTTTTACAATGGATGGTTTGTGGCAGCACTGTGTTGAGCGAGTCTAGTTGTTGGTGCCATTTTTCCAGCAGCATGTGCCCACTTGTTGCTGTGTCACATTTTGGGAATTCTCCTAAACTTTTTCATTATTATTATATCAGCTATGGTAATCTGTGATCAGCGATCTTTGATGTTACTACTCTAATTGTTTTGGGACACTACAAATCGCTCCCATATAAGATAGCAAACAATCGATAAATGTGTGTTCAGACTGTTTCGCCAACCAGTTATTCCCCATGGCTCTCTCCCTCTCCTGTGGCATCCTTAGTCTCTGAAACACAACAATATTGAAATTAGGCCAATTAATAACCTGCACTGGCCTCAAAGTGTTCAAGTGAAAGGAAGAATTACATGTCTCTCACTTTAAATCAGAAGCTAGAAATGATTAAGTTTAGTGAGGAAGGCATGTCAAAGCCGAGACCGACAGAAAGCTAGGCCTACTTGTGCCAAACAGTCGCCAAGCTGTGAATGCAAAGGGACATTTCTTGAAGGAAATTAAGTGCTACTCCAGTGGCATACATGAAAGGCAAGAAAGCAAAACAGCCTCACTGATGACATGGAGAAAGTTTTCATGGTCTGCATGGAAGAACAACCAGCCACAACATTCTGTTATATCAAAACCTAATCCATAGCAAGACCCTGGCTTTCTTCAATCCTAGAAGGCTGAGAGAGGTAAGGAAGCTGCAGAAGAAAAGCTTGAAGCTTGAAGTCAAGCAGAGGTTGACTCATGAGGTTTAAGGAAAGAAGCCATCTCTGGAACATAAACGTGCAAGGTGAGGCAGCAGGTGTTGACAGAGAAGCTGCAGCAAGTTCTCCAGAAGATCCAGCTGAGATAAATGATGAAGGTGGCTATGCTAAACAACAGATTGTCAAATGCAGGCAAAACAGCCTTCTGTTGGAAGAAGATGCCATCTAGGACTTCCCTAGCTAGAGAGAAGTCAATGCCTGGCTTCAACACTTCAAAGGACAGGCTGAGTCTCTTGTTAGTGGCTAATGCAGCTGGTGACTTTAATGGAGGCCAATGCTACTCGAACATTCCAAAAGTGTCCTAAGGACCTTAGTAATTACACTAAATTACTCTGCCTGTGTTCTGTAAGTGGAACAGGAAAGCCAGGATGACAGCACATGTGTTTACCATATGGTTTACTGAATTTTTAAAACCCACTGTTGAGGGCTATTGCTCAGAAAAAAAGATTCCTTTCAAAATATTACTGCTCATTGACATCCTGCAGCCCATAAGTTAAAGAGTATTTTCAACTTTCAGACTATTATTTAAGAAATACATTTCAGTCAGGCTCGGTGGCTCAGCCTATAATCTCGTGCCTTTGGGAGGCTGAGGTGAGTGGATTGCTTGAGCCCGCGGGTTTGAGACCCGACTGGGCAACTTGGCGAGACCTCATCTCTACAATAAGTCAAAAATTAGCTGGGTGTGGTAGCGTGCACCTGTAGTTCCAGCTACTCGGAAGGCTGACGCGGAAGGATCACTGGAGCCCAGTAGGTCAAGGCTGCGGTGGCCGGGAGCAGCCACTGCACTCCAGTATGGGTGACAGAGTGAGACTCTAACTCAAAAAAAAAAAAAGAAAAAAAGAAATACATTTCAAAAGGCTATAGCTGTCATGGACAGTGATTCCCCTGATGGGTCTGCACAAAGTCAACTGAAAAACTTCTGGAAAGGATTCACCATTCTAGATGTCATTAAGAACATTCATGATTTATGGGAAGAGGTCAAAATATCAACATTATCAGGAGTTTAATTTGATTCCAACTCTCAGGGATGACTTTGAGGGGTTCAAGACTTCAGTGGAGGAAGGAATTGCAGATGTAGTAAAAATAGCAAGAGAACTAGAACTAGAAGTAGAGCCTGAAGATGTGACTGAATTGCTGCAATCCATAATAAAACTTTGAAGGGATGAGGAGTTGCTTCTTATGGGTGAGCAAATAATGTGTCTTGAGATGGAATCTCTTCCTGGTGAAGATGCTGTAAACGTTGAAATGACAACAAAGGATTTAGAATATTTCATCAACATAGCTGAAAAAGTAGCAGGTTTGAGATTATTGACACCAATTTTGAATGAAGTTCTACTGTGGATTAAACAGTATCAAATAGCAGCATGTGCTACAGAGAAATCTTTCGTGAAAGGAAGAGTCAATTAATGTGGCAAACTTCACTGTCATCTAATTTTAAGAAATTGCTACAGTCACCCCAGCCTTCAGCAACCACCACCCTGATCAGTCAGGAGCCATCAACATGGAGGCAAGACCCTCTACCAAAAGCAAGGTTACAAGTCTCTGAAAGCCTGGATGATCGTTAGCATTGTTTAGCAATAAAGTATTTTAAAATTATGTACTTTTTTTCGACATGTACTATTGCACACTTGACTATAGTGCAGTGTAAACATAACTTTTATATGTACTGGGAAACAAAAAAATTCATGTAACCCATTTTACTGCATTATTTGCTTTATTGTTGTAGTTTGGAATGGAACCTGCAGTATCTCTGAGGTAAGCTTGTACATAACTGTAAAGTTCTTACAGTATACATGGTGGTATATCACTTGAAAGTAGGCTGTGATAAGCTAAAGATGTACATTATAAGCCCTAAAACAACCACTAAATAGGAAAACAAAGAATTACAGCTAGTAATTCAGAAAGATAAAATGAGATCATAGAAAACAATCTGATAGAGTACAGAAAAAGAGGAGAAAAAGAAGATAAAGAAGTGAGGCATACAGAAAACAAATAACAAGATGTCAGGTTTAAACCTAACCAGATATATCAATAATTAAACCCAAATGGTCTAAACACTCCAATCTGCAGAGATTGTCAACGTGGATTAAAAATCAAGTTCTAACTATATGTTGTCTATGAGAACTGCAATTTAAATGAAAAGACACAAATAGGATGGAAAAAGACATAGCATGCAAATACTAATAGAAAGAAAGCTGGGATGATTATTTCAATTAAAATAAACTTCAGAGCAAATAATATTATGAAATGACCTTCTTCACCCCTGGTAATGATAAATGGGTTGATTCATGAAGGGGGTGTAACAATCTGGAACATTTATACAATTATGTACCTAATAACAGAGCTTTGAAATACATGAAACAAAAAGTTATAGAACTGCAAAGGAAATAGACAAGTGTCTACAATCATAGTTGATGTCAACACCCCTCTCTCAATAACAGATAGGTCAAGTAGACAGAAAACCAGCAAGGATACAGAAGACTTGAACAACACTATCAACCAACTTGATCTAATAGACTCTTATAGAACACTACCCAATAACAGAAAGATTCATGAAGTTCTTGAAGTTTTCAAGTGCACATAGAACTTTACCAAGATAGATCATACTCTGGGTCATTAAAAGTCTCAACAGGCTGGGCTTCGTGACTCAGCCTGTAATCCCAGTAACTTTGGGCGGCTGAGGCGAGTGGATTACCTGAGCCCATGGGTTCGAGACCAGTCCAGGCATCTTGGCAAGACCTCATCTCTACAATAAAATTAAAAAATTAGCCAGGCGTGGTATCGCATACCTGTAGTTCTGGCTGTTTTCTGGAAGGCTGAGGTGGAAGGATTGCTGGAGCCCAGCAGGTTGACGCTGGGGTGGCTGTGAATGTGCCACTGCACTCCAGCGTGGGCGACAGAGTGAAACTCCAACTCACAAAACTAAACAAAACTAAACTAAAAGTCTCAATAAACTTAATAGAATTCAGGCCACAGGAAGCATATTTTCTGATTGCAATGGAGTTAAATTAGAAATAAGTAACAGAAAGGTATCTGGAAAATCCCCAAATCTTTATTAATAGAAACTAAATAGCACACCTCTAAATAGTCCATGAATGGGCTATTAAATGGTGCATCTCAATAAATCAAAGGGAAATTAGAAAATATTTTGAACTGAATGAAAATAAAAAGAATGTATCAAAATCTGTGGAATGCAGCTATGGCAGTACTTAAGGGGAAACTTATACCACTAAACACCTATATCTGAAAACTGGAAAGATCTCAAAATCAATGACTTGAGCTTCTTTTTTTTTTACGGATCCGGCTTGCCGACTTTCCTTGCCTACACTGTCCCAGACCTGAGCTTCTTACTTTAAGAAACTAAAAAAAAGAAGAGCAAGTTAAATACAAAGTAAGCAGAAACCAATGAAATAAAAATAGAAAAAACAACAGAGAAAAATTAATGAAAGCTGGACTCGGTGGCTCAGTCTGTAATCCCAGCACTTGGGGAGGCCGAGGCGAGTGGACTGCCTGAGCCTGTGGATTGGAGACCAGCATGGGCAACTTGGCGAGACCTCATCTCTACAAAAAATAAAAACAAGATTAGCTAGGCGTGGTAGAGTTCTGGCTACTTGGAAGGCTGAGGTGGAGGGCGACAGAGTGAGACTCCAACACACACACAAAAAATCAATGAAACCCAAAACTCAGTATTTATTAAAAAGAATAAAACTGATAAACCTCTGGCCAAACTGCTGAGAGAGAGAGAGAGAGAGAGAGAGAGAGAGAGAGAGAGAGAGAGAAAGACAAGGAGGGAGAGAGAGAGAGACAGAGACACAGAGACAGACAGAGAGAGAAAAGGCACAAATGACCGGTATCAGGAATAAGAGATACCAAGAGTGCCAAAAAAAAAAAAAAAATTTATGCACATTTTAAGAGATGTTGTATCTATGTATTTCTTTAGTTCACCGCAATTAGTGTCTGGACTTTGAGCACCTCTTGTAACTACAGAAGTCAAACATGACTTGTATTCATCTTCTGTTATTGGTATACATTGAGTATTACAATTTTAATATAATGTTTCCTTTCTTAAAATGTATATACATTTTTTGGTACCCTCTGTGTTACAGCTTATAGAGATCTTAAAGGGCTAAGGAAATAATATAATTAACTTTACACCAACAAATTCAACAACTTAAATGAAATGGACAAATTCTTTGAAAGATACAAACTACCAAAACTTATTCATAAAACAGAACATCTAGATTTCCCCATATCTATTATAGAAATTGGTTATCATTTAAAACCTTCCCACATAGAAAACTTGAGGCCTCCAGGGCTTCACTGGCAAATTCTACGAACTCAGAAGGAAGCCATAATACCACTTCTACCAAGCTTTTTTTTTTGAGTTGGGAGTATCACTCTGTTGCCCAGGCTGGAGTGCAGTGGTATGCTCATGGCCACCACAGACTTGACCTGCAGGGCTCAGGTGATTCTTCTGCCTCAGCCTACCAATTAGCTGGAACCATAGGCATGTGCCACCATGCCTGGCTGATTTTTTTATTTATTGTAGAGGCAAGGTCTTGCCATGTTGCTCAGGTTGGTCTTGAGCCCCTGAGTTTAGGTAATCCTCTTGCGTCTGCCTCCCAAAGTGCTGGGATTACAGGCGTGAGCCACCATGCCCGGCTTTTACCAAGCTTTTTATAAAAAACTGAAAAGGAGGAGGAATACTTTCTAACTCATTCTATAAGGCCAGTTTTACCCCTATAACAAAATCACAGGCATTACAATAAAAGAAAAATATAGACCAATATCCCTCATGGAAATTGATGCAAAAATTCAAAAAAAAAATTGTAGTAAAGTAAATATATGAAAAGAATAATAGAGAGAGAGAGAGAGAGAGAGAGAATGTATATGTATTTTTTGAGTCAGAGTCTCACTCTGTCACCCAAGCTGGAGTACAGTGGCATGGTCACAAATCACTGCAGCCTCGACCTGCTAGGCTCAGGTGATCCTTCCACCTCAGGCTCCTGAGTAGCTGGGACTATAGGTATACGCCATCATGCCTGGCTAATTTTTTTTTTTTTTTTTTTTGTAGAGACAAGGCCTTGCTTTGTTGCCTAGGCTGGTCTTGAACTCCGAGGCTTAAGAGATCATTCTGCCTCAGCCTCCCAAAGTGCTGGATTATAGGTGTGAGCCACTGTACCTGGTCTAAACGGAATCCCCTTGAAAGTGCAGATAAGGTGGTGAAGTGAAGGCAGATCCTTGTGCTGAATCCTGGCTCCAACATTTAGTAGGTAGGTGACTGGGCACCTTAGTTAGCCTCTCTGGACCTCTTTCTTATCTTCAGAATGATAAGACTGTTGTGAGGACTGAGGAACAGATAACACTTTTCATTTCAATCTCCTACCAAGGTCAGACTTGCTTTATCAGGATGTCTTCCAATTAGATGGGTCCCAAGCCCAGCTTCTCCAGACACCAAGAGCAAATGCTGGTCCCAAGGGAGGTCAATATTGAAAGGTCAATCATGCACTTACCTGCACCTTCCAGGGTGTGTCCTCTGCATTATTTATCAGGATAGAAGTGCAACCTTTTAGGGACCTATGAAAACTTCTGGGATTCTAATGGGAAGGTTTGGCGCTCTCTCTAAAGATTAACTTCTGATCAATCTCTTCTTTTCTTCACGTCTTAGCTGGTAGTATTTCCAAAGGTCAGTCCTGGAATTGCTAATCTTCTCTATTTGAGAGTTAATGACTATTTATAAGGATAATGACTGCAAAATCTGTATTTTTTTCTCTAATATTTCATGAGAGCTTTAATTCTTATTAAAATGTGAATGTGCTTCTGAGTTCATTCCCTTATTTCTATTTTTAGGCTGATCGTTCAACACTAGAGGATTGTTCATAGTTCCCTTCTTTTGCTGGCAGCCACAATCATTCTGCACTTCTCAAGTTCATTCACGCCAGAATCATCTTGGTTAAATCTCTTTGCTCCCCAGGGATGGTCCAGCCAAGTCAGTGACTCCACTGGCAGAGATTTTAGACGTGCACATTCTCCTTCTCTGGCCACTCTCATCCAAACCCTAACCATCTTAGATTACAACAGCAGTAACTTCTGTGCTGCCCCGCTCCTCGTTGCACGAGAAACTTCTTATTCAGATATTATTTTGAGCATAGCAACAATTTAAATTCTACTTAAACCAAATGGGGCTGAGTACAGTGGCTCACACCTATAATCCCAGCACTTTGGGAGGTCAAGGTGAGAGGACTGCCTGAGCCCATGGGTTCGAAACCAGCCTGGGCAACTTGATGAGACCTCATCTCTACAATAAGTCAAAAAATTAGCTGGGTGTGGTGGCATGTGCCTGTAATTCCAGCTACTTGGAAGGCTGAGGTGGAAGGATCACCTGAGCCCAGCAGGTCGAGGCTGCGGTGGCTGTGAGCATGCTACTGCACTCCAGTCTGGGTGACAGAGTAACACACCAACTCGGAAAAAAAAAACAACACCAAATAGTTTGAGACTTGAAGACACACCCACTACTGACACCCATCTAATAGCTTTCATTTCTTGCCAGTCTGGGCCCAGGCTTGTCAATGTAGCCAGTTATGTTTTCTTTCATCACTTGTATAATCCCCAGTCTTAGGTACTGACTCCAGATCCCACATGCTCCCAACTATTAGATGATACAGTACTTAAGAACATGGGATCTTGGGTCAGACTGCCTACGTTAAAATCCTAGTTCTGTTACTTATCAGTTGTGAAACTCTCTAAACCTCAAGCTTCCTCATGTAGAAAGCAAAATCAATGACAGTACCATTAACAGTACCAACTAGCCAAGTGCAGTGGCTCATGCTTGTAACCCAGCACTTCGGGAGGCAGAGGCAAGAGGATTGCCTGAGATCAGGGATTTGAGAACTGCCTGGGCAACTTGGCGAGACCTCATCTCTACAATAAATCAAAACAGTTAGCTGGGCATGGTGGTGTGTGCCTGTAGTTCCAGCTACTTGGAAGGCTGAGGTGGAAGGATCACCTGAGCCCAGCAGGTTGAGCCTGAGGTAGCCGTGAGTGTGCCACTGCACTCCAGCCAGGACAACAGAGTGACACTCCTGCTCAAAAAACAAAAAACAGTACTAACTAGCCTTACAGGGTCGTCACAAGGATCACACAATTTATGGAAAGCAGCAAAGACAATGTCAGGCACGTAGTAAACACTCAAAGTCTTAGTTACTACTGTTCTCCTACTATTGTTATGTTGCTTCCTAAGAGGCCCAGGGTTTAGCACATAGCAGGTGATCCACAAGCTGAATCAAGGAACAAATATTCATTCTTGCTCCCCAAATTACTGAAACACTAGTGGAAGTCATAAGTTTTAGTCTGAGAATTTGACCTACCTTTAAATCTGAGTTGGTTGCAAACTTCTGTCCAATTAAAGCTGCATTTCCTCCTACATAGTGCTGTAAGACAGTTCAAGGCTATTAGACGGTATATTAATATAACTATATCACCCAAGCTTAACAATTTTTTATTTTAAAAATTAATCCATAGTCCATTTTTTTCCCCACAACATTTTGAGGAGGATTTACAACAAAGGACACACAGACAAAGTTACTAAAAAAAGAAACAGATCATGAATAATAAGGTGAAGGAAAAAATATGCTAGCCATGAAAATTAGAACAATTGCTTTAACTATAGATCAAATATGACTCTGAGCTTCCAAGCAGACAAACAGATATAGGAAACATGAAAAGTGTAGCTATATATATATATATTTTTTTTTTTTGAGTTGGAGTCTCATTTCATTGCCCAGGCTAGAGTGCAGTGGCACACTCACGGCCTGCTGGGCTCTGGCGATCCTTTCGTCTCAGCCTTCCATGTAGCTGGAACTACAGGTGCGAGTTACCACACCCAGCTAACTTTTGATTTATTGTAGAGACGAGGTCTTCCCAAGTTGCCCAGGCTAGTCTTGAACCCATGGGCTCAGGAAATCCACTCGCCTCGGCCTCCCAAAGTACTGGGATTACAGGCTGAGCCACCGGGCCTGGCCAATATATCTTATCTTCCACACTGTCATCCTTCTAAAATGAAGAAAAATGTCACTCTCCTCCTGAAACTCCTTCAGTAGATACGATAAAGAACTAGACTCTAACTCCAGAGTAAGGTACATGGGCCTTTCTTTATCTGATGTGTGCTTTCCTTTTCACTTCTGCCTTCTGCCCTTTCTTCCACACCTGCTTGCAGCTCTGCAAGCCGGCCTTCCTCTCTTGTCTCTGCCTTTGGCACATGCTGCTTCCTTTCATTAGGAAGCTCTCCCCTTCTCAGATGCTAGATAAATCTCTGATCACTTTCCAAGAATCAGCCAGCCGCAGCGCCACCCTCTTCTGCGATGCCTTCTTTGTTCCCCTTTCCCCACTGACATCTCGCTCTCCGCAACTGCCCTCACCAGACAGGATCACAGCTTCCTTCCTTCCCCCATAACCTGAACAAACCTTCCATACAGCCCTTGTATACAACTAGTCTGTTATCACCTAGGTACAGAACTAGCTTCTTCAGGGCAGGGACTGTCATCTTTTAAGTTAAAGCACAGTGGATGTTTGTTACTAAATTTTGAGAAAGGAAGAAACACACTAATGTGTTTGGAAATATGAAGGCTTTCCTGGAAGAAAATTCTAAAGGTCATGGGCCCCAATATATGTCAATATTTCCCCCTAAGCACCACATCTTTAGCTGATAATCTAGAGGGCAGATAATTCAAGGTTGGTGTCCCATGCTGCTGACTAGGGATGGATCCGTGAGCCTTGGAAACCTGACACATAGGAGATAAGCTTGCTGTTCTATTATGAAAGTTGAGAAGCTTAATCAATAGTCTTGCCTGGGTTGAATGCTATTACTTTCTAGTCCTTAGCCCATGCGGAGTCATGGCCTAAACGAACAGTTCTAGATACTGGATATCACTTTCGCCTCACAGCTTGTGTTGACCAAACTCTGAATTCAGCTGAGACAGTAACAGCTTTCTAGAGATACATTAAAAACTCTCTGTGATATGCAGGCTGCAATTAAGCCTTTTAACATGTTAGCTTTAATGTCTTATTTAACTATAATGACTAGAATTTACTTAAAAACCTTGGGGGAGGCCAGGCATGGTGGCTCATGCCTATAATCCCAGAACTTTGCGAGGGCGAGGTGAGAGGACTGCCTGAGCCCACGGGTTCGAGACCAGCCTGGGCAACTTGGCAAGACCTCATCTCTACAAAAAATCAAAACATTAGCTGGGCATGGTGGTGTGTGCCTGTAGTTCCAGCTACTTGGAAGGTTGAGATGGAAGGATCGCCTGAGCCCAGCAGGTAGAGACTGTGGTAGCTGGGAGCATACCATTGCCCTCCATCCTGGGTGACAGAGTGAGACTCCGACTCAAAAAAAAAAAAAATCTAGGGGGGAAAATATTAAGATATCTACAAAGTGGATTTTAAAGTTTTCACATAATGGTTATTAACTGTTGTTTATCATTCAAATTGCCTAATAGTTTAAGAGAGTTTAAGAAGGCACCAAATTGGCAGGGCTTGGTAGCTCAGCCTGTAATCCCAGCACTTTGGGAGGCTGAGGTGAGTGGATTGCCTGAGGCTGCAGGTTCAAGATCCGTCAGGGCAACTTGGTGAGACCTCATCTCTACAATAAATCAAAAACTAGCCGGGCGTGGTAGCACATGCCTGTAGTTCCCAGCTACTTGGAAGGCTGAGGTGGAAGGAAGGATCACCGCAGCCCAGCAGGTAGAGGCTGCGGTGACCAGGAGTGGCCACTGCACTCCAGTCTGGGAGACAGAGTGAGACTCCAACTCAAAAAAAAAAAAAAAAAAAAAAAGAAGGCACCAAATTAAAGTGTAACTCCAGTGGATGGTAAATAGCACTTACATTAGGTTTTACAATGTTAAGAAATAATCTGGGCCATCAAGAAGCTAGATAAAGTTTTTGTAATTTTTTTTTTCACCATGAAACAAAAGGCAGAATCAAGGCAGAAGAGAAGAAAATAGAAACTAAACTGGGGGCTTAAATACCATGATTATAAAGACCTGAGTAGTAGATTCAGCATCATGTAAAAACGCAAGATTCTCTCATAAGAAGAGATCAGAATCTCACTTCTGAGTTCAGCTGTCAAAATGATCATAATTAAAAAAATTTTTTTTGAGTTGGGGTCTCACTCTGTCCCTCAGGCTAAAGTGCTGTGGCATGATCATGACAATCATGGCTCATGGCAGCCTCGACTTCCTGAGCTCAGATGATCCCTCCACCTCAGCCTCCTGAGTAACTGGGACTATAGGTGTGTGCTACCACACTTGGCTAACTATTTTATTTTACTTTTATTTTATTTTTGTAGAGATGAGGTTTCACTATGTTGCCCAGGCTGGTCTCAAACTCCTGGGCTCAAGCAATTCACCTGCCTCAGCCTCCCAAAGTGCTGGGATTACACAGGTGTGTGCATCCATGCCCAGCCCATTATTGAAATTTTAACAACTTGATGTCTCCTTAAGAAACTGAGTTGGGTAATGCCTGTGCCCACCTCTAATGTTCAAATGAGCAGCTTCAAAGGACAAAAAGCTTTAAAATCTTAAAAGTCATCAAAATAAAAGTAGTCACAGAGGTTTGCTTGTAAAAGGTGCCAATTAAAAATGGCATTAAGGCTGTGCATGGTGGCTCACATCTATGATCTCAGCACTTTGGAAGGCAGAGCAAAAGGATTTGCCTGAGTCCAGGGGCTTGAGACCAGCCTGGGCAACTTGGTGAGACCTTGTCTTTACAAAAAATCAAAAAATTAGCCAAGTGTGGTGGCGTGTGCCTGTGGTTTCAGCTACTTGGAAGGCTGAGGCAGAAGGATCACCTGAGCACAGCAGGTCAAAGCTGAGATGGCCATGAACATGCCACTACACTCCAGCCTGGGCGACAGTAAGACTCCTACTCAAAAAAAAAAAGAAAAAAAAAAAGGAAAGGTATTAAGAGCTTCTCTGGCTAGAACTGAAGGTATTAGGTGAGAAGGAAGAATTGGGGAGTAGGGAGAGATGCTTAACCAAATAACCAAAACTCAGCAGCAGGCATGCTGGGGTGAGGTAGGAAGAGCCATGGTTGGGTCTCTGGTCACAGCACTGCCTCTTACTCCTTGTGAGCCTCCAGGAAATGCCTGGACCACATAGGCCTTACAGCTTTGTTTATAATAACCAGGTGAGCTTGGGGACCACTAAGGTTCTCTCTGTTTCTAATAGGTTCTACCCTGTAGAAGTGCTGTCAAAACGAGGCTCTCAGACCTATAGCATCAACCAGGAAACAGGCTGCAAAGATAAATGCTTGGGCCCCTTCCCACATCTACTGAATCAGAACTCTGGAAGTAGGTCCAGCACTGTTTCAACAGCCCCTTCAAGTGACTCTGATACAGACTCAAGTCAGAACCACCAATCTAGACCAGCAATTTTCAGCCATGGTTGATTTTGCTCCCCTCCTCTTCTATATCCAAGATACACCGGACAATGTCTGAAGACATTTTGGCTGTCACAACTGGGGAAGACAACTATATATCGGAAGGTCAGAGATACAGCTTTACAAAAAGAGAAAACTGTAAAATTGGGTTCCAATGATTACCATCTTGGGGCAAACTGGAGGAGAAGTTACCTGGTTGCTTCCAGGAAGCACAGGAAAAAGGCATCCTTTCCCACCCTATCTTGACTTACTGTGGCTCCTGGGAACTCTGACGCAACCTGGGCAATGTCATGAAAGGCGTCCTTGTCACTGAAGAAGCGCTCAGCTGCTGCTCCTTTCCCCATGAAGTGAATGAAGGCTTCTTCCAGATCATTCCTTGAATGC
>NW_007059716.1:0-3120 GCF_000164805.1 Carlito syrichta
GTGACAGAGTGAGACTCTGTCTCTAAAAAAAAAAAAAAAAAAATCTGGCTCTGCCACCTGTCAGCCCTGTACTCCTCACCTTTAGGCCTCAGTTTTTCTCATCTGCAAAATGGAGATGACAATAACAGTCCCTACCTCATGTGCCTGTTGTGTGGATGAAATAAGACAGTTTTGATAAACACCTGGCACATTGGAAGTGACGTTGATAAGGAGAAAAGGGTTGAGTTTTCTCCACAAAGACAGGACAGGACGCGTGGGTGTCAGTACCAAGGTGCAGTTTCCTGGGACACTGTGGTGTTCAAACCCTAGGACTCGGGTTCACACCTGTAATCCTAGCACTTTGGGAGGCCTGGGCAGGAGGATCGTTTGAGGCCAAGAGTTCGAGACCAGCCTGGACCATATAGCAAGACCCTGTCTCTACAGAAAAACCCCAGGACTCCCCGCCCCAGCAGGAAGGGCCCTGCTGGTGAGGTGCAGAAGGCAGCCCTTGCCAGCATCTGCTGAGGCCCTGTAGCCTCTGAGCAAGGACAGCCAGGGTCACTCGGAGGAGTGACAGGGCTTTGCCAGCATCCTTCCAGGCCTGCTGGGGCCACTTGACTAAAAACGGATAAAGAGTTCTCATTAAGATGAGCGGAAATTACTCAGCTGACTACCAGGCAGCACTCCAAGCTGAGGACCGCTTCCTCCTCTTAATCACGATGTGTCACCGCATGATGAGATTGTTGAGTCAGATGAAAAGGTCCCATAAGTCGGTTGATCACTGCCAAACTGCAAAGTTCCTGTCGCAGGTGTAAAGAGCTCAGTGTTCAGAGGGGACACTTGGAAAGGCAAAACCCTGGAGCAGACATCACTTCCTGAGTCCCCTGATGCCTGGCCCTTCTCGCTCAGCCTTCAGACACCCTGCAAGGCATTTGTGGTAGAGACACAGTCCCCTCCCAATAACCACTCCCCGCTTTGTGGCAGCAGGAGCACCCAGTGTAGGGTCCCCCAGTGCTCTGTGTTCGCTTTCTTTCTGTGTTGTGGCCAGGAAACAGAGTGCCCTGAATGCCCTGAGACCTGGCCAGCTGCGTGTTTTATCCTGCGGACTTGAACCCAAGCTGGGACCTTGTAAGTTCCCAGGCACTGTGAAGTTATTTAGGTTGTTGACTGAAGCACTGAAAGTTCAACCATGTTGCTACACACACAGAAACTAGCCCCACCCTCCAGCCAAATTCCTTAAGCAAATCCATACAGATCCAAAAGCCAACCCCCTCGTTGTGGGCACACACAGGCAGAACAGCTCTTTTCTCAACATGGCTGCAGCCTTTTCTATGTGAGTTCCCCTAACAAGAGCTCTGGATGGTTACCCTGGCATTTACTGCTGCTTTCTTTGGAATCCCAACTGGCTCCATCTTGGGAAGGTTGGGACAGTTCCTTTTGGGAATTCCCCTGCCACTGGCTTTGGGGTGACTCCTGTCACATCCCGTCATGGTTCAGCTAGACAGAACACCCAGTTAAAAGGCTGATTCCTTCTGGAGGCACCACGGGAGAGTATGTTTCCTTCCCTTTTCCAGTTTCTAAAGGGCACCTGCACTCCTGGGCTCGTGGGTCCTTCAGCCAGTGTCTCCAAACCTCTCTCCTCTCTTCCCCTTCCCTCTCCTCCCCTCCCCTCCCTTCTCCTCTCTCTCTCTCTCTTCAAACCTCTCTCTCTTCATCCCCCCTTTCCTCCCTCCCCCACCTCCTCTCTCTCTCTCTTTCTCTCTCATTTCTCACATCTCCTCTCTGTTTCTGACACTCCCATCTCTCTTTTATAAGGACTCTTGTGATGACACTGAGCTTCCTTGGATAATCTGGGATAGTCTCCTCAACGTCCGTCCATACTTTGTCACATCTGCTGAATCCCTTTTGTCACGAAACATGGCATAAGCACTTCTAGGGTATGGATAGTTGTGGGGAGAGCATTATCCAGCTGACCACAGCCACCATCCTTTTCTTCCTTTTGGCCTTGCAGAGGACAGCAACTAAAGAAGCCTCCAGTCTTGGGGTTCCCCCAGATGAGAGCGAGCACCAGACTCTATGCTCGAGTATGTCTCGCCTTCAGGGGCCAAGTGTCAGTTCTCTCCCAAGGACTCTCTGGCCACATTCTCTCGGGCGGCAGCATCAGGTTGCTAGCAGGACCTACAGCTTAGCAACCATCTGGCTGGCGATGAGATGTGAGTATCTGCTTCCTGTAGCCTTCCCTACCTCAGGGGGGCTCCTCCTGGAGTAACACCTTTTCTCTTGTCTTGGGAGCGGGACACGGAGGCAAAGGCTCTTGCTGCAAATCTCATCTTCCACATAAGATTAAGGATGCTGGCAACGTCCTGCTTTTAGAGAGAACGGTCCCACTCAGTAGAGATGAGATGTGTTCACTGAAAGGTACAAAACAGGCTGGGCACAGTGGCCAATGCTTGTAATCCCAGCACTTTGGGAGGCTGAGGTGAGAGGATTGCTAGAGCCCAGGAGCTTGAGACCAGCTTGGGCAACAGAGTAAGATCATGTGTCTACAGAAAAGAAAAAGAAAAGAAAAAAAAGCCAGGTGTGGTGCATGACTGTAGTCCCAGTTACTTGGGAGGCTGAGGCGGAAGGATTGCCTGAGCCCAGGAGGTCAAGGCTACGGTGAGCCATAATCATGCCATTGCATTCCAGTCTGGGTAACAGAGTGAGACCCCAACTCAAACCCAAAAACAATTAAAAAAATAAAGCTAAAAATATTTTTTAATTGGGTGTGAGTAAGACAATGCAGAGAGATTGGAGTGGAAAGAAGATCATAAAAATCTGAATGAATTTGTTCTTGTGTTATTAAGTGTCTTTAAGACTTCCTGAGGGAGATGGACTCACACTAAGAATAAAAGGCTTAGCCAGGCTTGGTGGCTCAGCCTGTAATCCCGCGCTGGGGGAGGCTGAGATGAGTGGATTGCCTGAGCCCGCGCGTTCGAGACCCACCTCGGCAACTTGGCGAGACCTCATCTCTACAATAAATCAAAAAATCAGCCGGGCATGGTAGCACGTGCCTGTAATTCCGGATACTCGGAATCCCAAGCGCTGGGATTACAGGCTGAGGCGGAAGGATCGCCGGAACCCAGCAGGTCGAGGCTGCAG